>NW_019384297.1:424705-560975 GCF_000671375.1 Centruroides sculpturatus | reverse complement strand
AATAAGAAAAACATATATATTTTATTGGGTGTTGTTTTATCTTATATTTATTATAATCTTATTAATATTTATACGTTAAACTTTTATAAAATGATAATTATGTATACATATATTTTGTATTTTTATTTATTTTATAAGAATTCAGCTTATAGATTTCAATAAAATAAAACTGTTATTTTATTTTAAATTTGTGAAATGAGAGCGATTAAAATATTCATTTTACGATATAATAGATAGAAACGAACAGTATTGTAATTAATTTAATTAAGATTCTAAATCATTTAAATTAGTTAACTTTAAATATATGAAATCATTAAAAAGTTTCAAAGTTTTAATAATATTTTGAAATTATATGATTGTTTGATAAAAAAAATAAATGTTAAATCGTTCTACGAAATTACTAGTTTTAAGTATTCTTTCTAAGAAGCATGAATTTTTTAAATTTGTTTAATAATTATTTTCGGTTTATAATAAAAAATTAAGAGTTTAAAGAAAATTGCCCTCTTTAATTCTGTTTATATCTGATTCAATATGTTTATTAAATTAATCTTACTGCTGTATTAATTATTTCAATTGTCGAGCTAATTAAATTGTTCAAAACTGAAGTGGTTTACCGTGATACACGTGGCCTAGAAATTTCTTTTAAATTCGTCTAAAACAAAAATAAATTCAATAAATTTATTTATTTTATTTTTTCTCTTGCAACAGCAAATCTCATTATAGACGTAAGGACTATCCCCCAGAACAATAAAGCCAACAACCCGGATAAAACTGATGAACAAAGTACTAAAAACAGAAGAGCAATATGAAAAAAATTGCATAGCATTAATTGAACAAAGCAATTCTTTTCTTGTATTTTTATCTCAGAATTTTTGTTAGTCAAAAAGAAACAAGTAATTTTCAAATTTACGGTTAACAGCGTTTTAAGTATCATTTAAGTAAACGTAATAACAGATTTTCTCGTCAAAATTCTTTCTTTGATATTAATCATTATAATAAATTAAATTCTAATAAGTAATTTATTTTATTTCTTTATAAAAAATATTTATCACGGTTAAAAGAATTTGTAAAAAAACATGACAATTTTCAATATAATTTTGTAGAGGTTTATAACTTATAAACAGGAGATGAGTGACTAAAAAACTTTTAAAGAATACAATTTTAGAAATTTCCTTTGCTAAGATAAACGTATAATTTATTAAAAATCATTTAAGTCTGGAAAGTCATCCGTATAAAGTGCAATTGTGGAGTATTTTTAATAAGTGGTCTCAAATTACTTATGCTGCAATTCTTCTAAATAATTACAAGTGCTAATTTAAAAAATAAATTTCCTAATAAATGAAAATAAAATTTTATTTAATAAAATAAAGGATTACTTGCACACGAGTAATGTGTTATGAAACTGATAACAGATATGTAAATAATATAAAAATAATGCGATGTACTATAAGAAGAGGAATGAATTATTTAAAAGCTTTATAGAATACATTAAAAATTTATTTATTTAAAAGATTTTTTTTATTGAATATCAATTTATTCTTTCTATACCTAAACCTAAACCATATTCTTCCTATACAAAAAACTTCTTTTAAAGTTTACTTTGATAACAATTTAAAAAATATTTAAACTATCAAAATTAACTATTACTAATCAAAACAAAAATTTTACCGGCATATTATTTTAATATTCATAAAGTAATGTTTACATAAGTTTCAGAAAAAAATCTAAGGAATAGTGATGACAAGCTATGATATACTGAAGATTCTAGTCATAATAAGAGTCAAAAACATTTGAAATATATTCGAAATAAATAAAAGTAATGCTATTATATATGAATATATTTAATAAAATGTAGAATTGAAATATAAAAATAATATACAATATTAGAAATAGCAATATAAAATATAGTTATTATAGATATATATAAATAGAAATTATTTTATATTCTGCTGCATTCTGGATTTACTAGAGAAAAAATACTACTGTATACAGTAGTATTTTTAATTAGTAGAAAAAATACTACTGTATACAGTAGTATTTTTTCGAAAAACATTATTATATTTCGCTGTTATTATTATAACAGCGAAAAACCATTCGTTTTTCGCTGTTATAATAATAAAGAACAAGAGATAAAAATTAACTCTTCTAAAAATTGCTTACTCTTAATTTTTACAATTGCTTATTTTATTTTCTTTTATTGCTTATTTAGATCGCATGGAAATGCGATCTAAAATTTCTTGAATGAAATTATTTTTTAAAAATTCAATTCTGTATTAATTACATTTTTTTATAACTTGTAAATAGCAAAACATTTTTACTAAAATTAGCATGGAATATTTATTTTCTTACTACATACAATTATTTTTAATTGGGCTGAAATTTGAAAAAAATTGTAGACATAAAATCACACTCGTCCGTTGTCCGTTCGTTCATCTGACTCTTTCTTTAATCTCGAGAATAGAGTTAGATAGATGTAAGACCAAACCAGATACGGAAACGTTAGGAGCAGGATGCCCCGAATAACTATATGTGAACTTCTTATGATAACCGAAAGTCCCGTTATTTCAATTCAAATATTTTCCCCTGAAAAGTGTTAGAGAGATGACCGGCACGACTCTATTGTTAAAGGTAAAGTATGATATACAGGGGCAAGCCACTACTAATTTCAGGTAAAGAGCATATATTTTAAATTAAATAAATTAAAACAGGTAATTAAAAATTGAAGCCGGGTATTATGACGATGTCACAATAAATAATTGCTCGTTTAATTGATAAATTTATTTTAATCTGATAGATCGTCCAATAATAACTATCACTTTGCCGAGCTTTTACAAAATAATTTATTTATCAGAAAGCTATGATATGGTTTTTCAAATTTGCTATTTAATTAATACTGAATATACAGACAACCATTATTACGCAGACATGTACAGTACTGTATTAAAATAAGTCATGCATGTTATATTCATTTTTCAAATTGATCTAGCTTCTTGAATAGAGTCATTTTGTATAATATGGACATACGAACAACATATTTTTATATAAGGAAAATAATATACCGGGTGGAAGTAGGTGCATTAATATTAGCATCTTCAGCATTAGCAAATTTAAGTGTTTAGCGTTTTGGTCTATTTAACTGAGAATGATCAACAAAAGAGTAAATCTTCTAATTTACTCCTGAATTATAAAAATTATAGACTGCACTGAGTGCCTTATTAATGATAATATGCAGTTATAACTTTATTATGAGGCCTACAAGTATCTTGGTCTTTTCACATACCATACTGAGTTTGGTAGCCGAGTGTCCGGCACGATTTTTTATTTAGATGTTTCATCTTATGTACTCTGTTTCGGATAAGACAGGCAACACTTGTTTGTCAAAAATTGGCATACGAGATAGATTTCGCCCGCCTTGTCCACATATAATGTACACGTATAATTCTACTGTAGCATATATTTCATACAACTTTTATCCTGCGTTAATGCTTATTATAATTTATATTACTTTCTAGCCCATGCCTGGTCCTAAAGCATATAAACGCACCTTAACAGAAGGAAAAACAAAAAAATACGAATTACAGCAAACAATAGAAACAATTTGTTGGAGTTATCGTTAAGCCACACATACTTTTTTCCTGCTATCATTATGTCGATAAGATGGGCATTCTGATGTACTGTACCATCTTGTGCACACATTTGGACAAGATGAGCGAAAGTGCCTTGAACTTTCTATTTCTTTTATCCGAGACATGTTATTTGGAGTTAATGGTATTTATGTGTAATGACGTATCTTAACACCATTCACTGAAATACAGTTTTCACATGTGTCATCACTCGTTCAGCAGTTATTGTCATTATTTCTTAATAGATCCTAGTTGTCCGATATGACCTCATCTAAAGTATATAAAAGTAATACTTAAATAATAATTCATTATTTTAAGTTCTTTTTTTCGAAAATGAGAATGATTTCTTCGTCTTTTAAAGTTTTTTCTATGTTCATTTTTTAATTTAGTTCGCCAAACTTTTTCATTGCGTTTGAATGGCGTAGGTGGCAAAGGCATCAATCCGTTTCTCGGAAGACCAGGAATCGAGTTCGAATGGAGAATCCTAAGAATTTTTCATGGGCTGTTTGTCCCAACTATACGGACCCTATCTTTCACCAACCAGCTTCCTCATTGTGGGCGTGGCCGAGATCATGATGAACCTGGAATAAAAGCTTCTTAGTGTATACAGACTAGAGTCAAAACTGGAAAAACTTTCCATTAATATATTTCTGTCTCGGATTTTTAACAGCAAATGAAATTAACTACACTTTATTTATATTTTCTTACTATAATAATTATGAATTACTTGAAGATATAAACATCATTTTAGCACTAATTGAACTTCGTCGGAACATTAAAGTAATTCATAATAAAAGTAAATAATAACACATTATTAAATAATGAAATTCAAATAAAAATAAAAGTAGATAATTCAAGTGAATTTATTTATTAGTTGAAATTGCTAGTTGATTACTCTTTAAATAAAATGCTCGAGTTCTTGTAAATAACAAATGGTTTAGTTAAGCTTCGTGTTATGTAGTATATTTTAAATATTAAGTTAAACTATTTAATATAAAATAATTGCACAGTATACTAAAGTTAATTTTACAATTAACTTCGTAATAGTCTTTGTGTTCATAAATACACATACTCTGTATGTTTATATTATATTTAATTACATTATGCAATTAATAAATATTAGCTTATATCTTGCTTCTGTAATTCCGAGTAAAGAATTAATATTATATTTTTAAATATGGAAGTATGTATGGAGCGAATATATAAAAAATCCTTATCGCAGCGTACACTATTAAATACTTGTAGTCTCCTTTTATAATTTTCACATTAAACAAATTATTAATTTTAAAATTAATATAAAACAAACATTAGTTTCTAATTAAAACTATATTAAAAATATATAAAATTTGATAAAGCTTCGATAAAATCTTATCTATCTCTTTTACTATCCCAACTCTTCATCCGAGATGAAATGTTAAAAACAATAAACTGGTATTAAAAAATACTTTAAAGTAAATTAGTTTCTAAAGTATTGACCGTTTGCATTAAAGAAAAATAGAACACACTATACTCTTGATAATGCTAATGGTTTAGTTAAGCTTCGTGTTATGCAGTATATTTTCGACCATTACTTATACAGAGAAGTGTCAGACTAACGAGAGTGCCAAATTAAAGAGAATATAAAGGCCTAATGCTTTGCTTAAAGGTAATAAATATGTGACCTTTCGCCCTTCGATACTGACGCTGTATTGTTTTGTTACTATGAAATTATGCATAGTAATATACAATAATTGTAAGTTTTATTAAACTTAATCTTACAAGTTTACTGTGAGTATTAAAAAACATGAATGTGAGATAAACAAATTAAAATAAAGGTATGCTGGAAAATTGAAAGTCCAGATTATCAAGATTGTACTGTATTAACATGTAAAACAATTTTTAAAATTACAAGAAATAACCATTGATTTTTATTTTCTTTTTATAATGTTTAATATTTTACATACAAATTTAATGTTTTTATACAGTAAACGTGCTTGAAATTTCAAAACTCATCAAAAATATTTTCTTATTAAATTCTTATTTATTCTTATTTTTGTTCAACTTTTAGAATATTGTTTAGAATATATTAACAATATTCTAAAAGTTTAAGTCTAAAATTTACTTTTAAAAAAGTTTTAAATTATAAATTTTATAATTTAAAAAAATTTTTAATAATCATAAAATTCGTTCTATAAATGAAAAATATTAAATAATAGGAATATGAAGTTTTGTGAATATAAAACTTTTGATTTAAAAATATTTCAGTAGCTAGTAAGTAATTAAAAGTCATTGCAAATTTCATAAATTTTATTTAATTAATCTATTTGTTAATAAAAAAATATAAAATGAAGGCATGATATTTGAATTTATTTTATGTATACTCCTGTTAACATTTATTTTCTTATTAGAATCAAACCTTCAATAACGTCCATTTCTAAACGTCGGCCATTTTTTCAAGAACGTTTCTTTATAAACCGAAATGCATACAAAATAATCTTCAAACAATGACCATTCTCAACAACGGTTATGACCGCTAAAAATCCTATTTCTCATCGCTCAATGACGGTCACTGCCCTCAAAATAACACGAATAACATAATATTGCACTGTACAAAATCAATCATTAGTCATTATCGACAAGATGGCTAACCTGGCTACCGGCTTTTTATTTCGTTAATAAACTTGGCTGTAAACTTGATTAATAAAAAAATAAATTTTTCTTAAAGATTATCAAGGAATTACTAGTTTAACATTGTAGACAATTGAAAAAAACCAATAAAAACTGCACAGAAGTTCTTCTCCTCAAACGTATGGTCCTACAAAAACAGATATTAATCGAGATTTTAATGTAAGCTACAACTGTCTGCTGTGTAAAAATATTTTATAAATTTTAGTTCTTTGTATATACTAAAATATATTTGAAAAACCAATGCCCTCTGCCAGTGGCGATAATTAAAACATTTCAACATCAAGAACTAATGCGCTTTAAGTAGGCTATATTTTAAAAATTTGAAGTAAGTTTTTAATTATTACCGCCGGCAGAGAACTATTCCTTTTTTATGCATGATCTTTTAATATATAGGTCGAAACCTACAATAAACGATCGATCTACGTGTGCTTTTTTGTGCAAGTTCTCTGCACGTTACAGAAAGATTTTGTACAACTATTTTGTAATTTTCTACGATAAAACTGTTTAAAATGAATTAAATGTTCTCCAATATAAACGACTTTCGAAATTTTCAGCTCACCTCCCAACAATAGCCATCCCTGAATAACATCCATTTTGACGGTCTTGTCAGTGGCCGTTTTTCATAGATTTAATCGTCTTAATAAAGTTTTAGAATTAGTTTTTAAAACGTATCTCAGCCTTATACTAACAAATTATATTCGAATATTTTTTTAAATATTTAGTGTCATAAGCATAAAATTCACGGTTTGAAAAAATTATCTCTGTATAATACAGAAAAAAACTCAGTTAATTATTCTAGAATAATGTTTTAAATGTTACACATATTGTTGAAGCGACAAAAAATAAATTAAATTTTTGGCACATGTTTTATTATACAGCACAGAAATTATTATTACACTCACAAATTTTAAAGTTTGCTCGTTCTGCAACTACATGTACTTCCAGCATCTATACTATTTGCCAAACGAGACCAGGAAGCCACTTTTTGTGGTGTCTTTAATGACTTTTGTTGCCGCGGCTTTCGCTCTACTAGGTATTGAAATCTACAACTTCTTTCTCGTTTTAGGGAACAGAAAAAAGTCTACGGGGACCAATTCAATGAAATAAGGGAAATGGGGATGTACTGTTTGCCTGATCAGAAACGAATGGAATGTCATAGTGGAAGTAGCAGTTGCTATGGCATCACAAAAAAACAAAAAAAATAATAAAAACGTTCCATTTTTGCCTTTTGTTAATATTTAATTATAGAATCAATCTTTGAAAATACCAATTTTATTAACACATCAGCATAATATCACCAATATACAAATCAATAAATAAAACTAATGCTTTGCTTAAAAGTAATAAATATGTGACCTTTCGCCCTTCGATACTGACGCTGTATTGTTTTGTTACTATGAAATTATGCATAGTAATATACAATAATTGTAAGTTTTATTAAACTTAATCTTACAAGTTTACTGTGAGTATTAAAAAACATGAATGTGAGATAAACAAATTAAAATAAAGGTATGCTGGAAAATTGAAAGTCCAGATTATCAAGATTGTACTGTATTAACATGTAAAACAATTTTTAAAATTACAAGAAATAACCATTGATTTTTATTTTCTTTTTATAATGTTTAATATTTTACATACAAATTTAATGTTTTTATACAGTTGCATGGTGTGAAACAATTNAATGTTTTTATACAGTAAACGTGCTTGAAATTTCAAAACTCATCAAAAATATTTTCTTATTAAATTCTTATTTATTCTTATTTTTGTTCAACTTTTAGAATATTGTTTAGAATATATTAACAATATTCTAAAAGTTTAAGTCTAAAATTTACTTTTAAAAAAGTTTTAAATTATAAATTTTATAATTTAAAAAAATTTTTAATAATCATAAAATTCGTTCTATAAATGAAAAATATTAAATAATAGGAATATGAAGTTTTGTGAATATAAAACTTTTGATTTAAAAATATTTCAGTAGCTAGTAAGTAATTAAAAGTCATTGCAAATTTCATAAATTTTATTTAATTAATCTATTTGTTAATAAAAAAATATAAAATGAAGGCATGATATTTGAATTTATTTTATGTATACTCCTGTTAACATTTATTTTCTTATTAGAATCAAACCTTCAATAACGTCCATTTCTAAACGTCGGCCATTTTTTCAAGAACGTTTCTTTATAAACCGAAATGCATACAAAATAATCTTCAAACAATGACCATTCTCAACAACGGTTATGACCGCTAAAAATCCTATTTCTCATCGCTCAATGACGGTCACTGCCCTCAAAATAACACGAATAACATAATATTGCACTGTACAAAATCAATCATTAGTCATTATCGACAAGATGGCTAACCTGGCTACCGGCTTTTTATTTCGTTAATAAACTTGGCTGTAAACTTGATTAATAAAAAAATAAATTTTTCTTAAAGATTATCAAGGAATTACTAGTTTAACATTGTAGACAATTGAAAAAAACCAATAAAAACTGCACAGAAGTTCTTCTCCTCAAACGTATGGTCCTACAAAAACAGATATTAATCGAGATTTTAATGTAAGCTACAACTGTCTGCTGTGTAAAAATATTTTATAAATTTTAGTTCTTTGTATATACTAAAATATATTTGAAAAACCAATGCCCTCTGCCAGTGGCGATAATTAAAACATTTCAACATCAAGAACTAATGCGCTTTAAGTAGGCTATATTTTAAAAATTTGAAGTAAGTTTTTAATTATTACCGCCGGCAGAGAACTATTCCTTTTTTATGCATGATCTTTTAATATATAGGTCGAAACCTACAATAAACGATCGATCTACGTGTGCTTTTTTGTGCAAGTTCTCTGCACGTTACAGAAAGATTTTGTACAACTATTTTGTAATTTTCTACGATAAAACTGTTTAAAATGAATTAAATGTTCTCCAATATAAACGACTTTCGAAATTTTCAGCTCACCTCCCAACAATAGCCATCCCTGAATAACATCCATTTTGACGGTCTTGTCAGTGGCCGTTTTTCATAGATTTAATCGTCTTAATAAAGTTTTAGAATTAGTTTTTAAAACGTATCTCAGCCTTATACTAACAAATTATATTCGAATATTTTTTTAAATATTTAGTGTCATAAGCATAAAATTCACGGTTTGAAAAAATTATCTCTGTATAATACAGAAAAAAACTCAGTTAATTATTCTAGAATAATGTTTTAAATGTTACACATATTGTTGTAGCGACAAAAATAAATTAAATTTTTGGCACATGTTTTATTATACAGCACAGAAATTATTATTACATTCACAAATTTTAAAGTTTGCTCGTTCTGCAACTACATGTACTTCCAGCATCTATACTATTTGCCAAACGAGACCAGGAAGCCACTTTTTGTGGTGTCTTTAATGACTTTTGTTGCCGCGGCTTTCGCTCTACTAGGTATTGAAATCTACAACTTCTTTCTCGTTTTAGGGAACAGAAAAAAGTCTACGGGGACCAATTCAATGAAATAAGGGAAATGGGGATGTACTGTTTGCCTGATCAGAAACGAATGGAATGTCATAGTGGAAGTAGCAGTTGCTATGGCATCACAAAAAAACAAAAAAAATAATAAAAACGTTCCATTTTTGCCTTTTGTTAATATTTAATTATAGAATCAATCTTTGAAAATACCAATTTTATTAACACATCAGCATAATATCACCAATATACAAATCAATAAATAAAAAAATATTTTCAAATAACTGAAGTTCACTCAGTTTGGGACCCCATTTTCTCTAATTCTGGAATGTGTCCCCGGTTGAACTGTAAATGATACGTCCGCCTACAAAAAATCGCTTTCAATATTGCGTTGACAAATGATATGAACTCTAGCAAAAGTATGTAGCTGCAGAAGGTGCTTATTTTGAAGATGGCCTTCCGTAAATATTAACGTAATAAAAAGTTATAATAAAAGTTTGATTTATTTTCAACTCTACAGCATAAAACTTGAAAAGTATTATTACAATAAAATACTAGTATACAAAATGTTCTTCATAAATCTGATTTTACTATTAAATTCTGAGTTCTCAATGTTATGTCTAAATTTTAACCGTATGATAAGATTTAAAGCGTATTTAATAAAAACACATATCTGAGTTCTATTTATCGAACCAGATAACTATTTATGCTAACGAATGAATATTTAAAGTATCAATCTTATTGATTTCTATAAATTCCATTTGATCCTGTTTATTATTATATTTCTTTATATTATATACTTAAAATATATTTCGCTATTTATTTCTATGTAAACTTGGTTAATAAAAAAATAAATTTTTCTTAAAGATTATATATTGCTGCTTTAATAATTATATTGCCGCACTACTGCTGCTTTAGATTATTTTTTAATTTACCTTAACCTTACAGAAATAATTAATTAACCTTACAGAATATACCTTCCAAACAGCTTTGTTATTATATAAATATATTATATCAATTAACTAATCGAAACTTTTGTCAAAGTAAAAAAATGAATAAATTGTAGCATATAAAATTCATTACTGTTTTAATACTTAAACAATATTTTGATTTAACCTAATCTTTAGTATATTATTGATTACTGATTAAACGCAATTGAAAAAGAAATATTAAATTGTATATTAATATTTGCAAATTTACTAATTCAATCTGAACTTAATTATTGAAAGATTGTTTAAATTAATTGATTAATTTCAATTGTTTATTCAAATCGTAATGACTTTCTGATTATAATCGATCAATGTGCAGCACTAAATTACTGCTTAACCTTTTCCTCTGATACACTAACAATATTGATTTGCTGGTAAACGGAATGGCAATGTATTGTTCAATAAAGAATTGTTTCTTTCAACAAAAGAAGTATGATATTTATAAATTATCTGAAACAGATATTTGCCAGGTATATTTAAATCATTTATGGTATCATTAAAGCTACTTAACATCGTTTCTCTCTTCTCAAGATAGAAACGATATTGAAGAGTTTACTTATTTATTTAAATAAAAATAGTGCAACCGTATTTCTAGTCTTATACTATATATTAGGTTCTTCGAACGACTTAAATTTTATTTTAAACACATTTATTATAAATATTTATAAGTTCTGTCATCTTGTTTACTTTACGTAAATTTATTTTATTACGAATTTTTAAGAAAAATCCATTACTGTAATAAATCATCATCTACATGAATAATTTAATTTGTGTATATGAATGAGGATATTTGTTTGGACGTTTATTCACCATGCACGCCTATGCCGTTCGGCCAATTGTTACGAAACTCTGAAGTTACGTTCAAATACATCAAACTTGGATAATGTCATACATCCCACCCAAAATTTCCGATTGGATTTCTACATATTGATTAATTTCTGTCAACATTTGATTGCTGGCTCTACATGTAGCACCATCTATTAGGAAAAATTTAACAAAATAATTAAGTAAGTATAACTTTTACAAAAAATGATATAAAGAAAATGATAAATGATATATATGAATTTAAAAATATATATATTATATTCACTGAATTATTGTGACAATGATAAAGCGGGAAATAGACTTACCATTATGTCATTACTGCGACAGGTAGCACATAGCACTTGCCTGCGTGGTATAGTAGTGTTTTGCCCCTGGTACACCATACTTTTCCTGTTAGCAATAAAGTCGTGCCAGTTATGTTTATAACTCCGTTCAGGTAAAATTTTTAAATTGAAGTAACGTGATTTCCGATAAAAAGTGAAAGTTTATTTATAATTAATCTGGGTCTCCTGTTCATGAGCATTCCATATCTGGTCTTGACATTTAGCTATCTGACAACATTCTCGAGATTAAAAAGAACAGACAAGCAGACGGACAAACAGTAGAAATATATAGATTTACAATTTTTCAAATTGCAGCTTAACAAATTGCATCCTAATAAGTACCCTCCAATAACAGGGTCTATAAAACCGCCAAACACCGGCAGTCGGCCTTGGGTTCGCGCATCGTCAACGAAAATTTTCTGAGTTAGTAACACATAAATAAGTGTCAACTTTACGGGATCACATAAAAGCAATTATTCTCGCATTTTACGAGATTTATTTATTTAAACATGTCTTATAAATCTTTCGGACGTTAAGATTAGCAACTTCGAGCAACAGCCCTTCTTTCTATCAGACCCACCGTTACGATGGCGATCGAATAGGACAATTACATAGTACAAGGTTACTGCCGAGCACAAAATATGTTTTAAGTGGTTTTCCAAGATGCCAAGTTTAAATATTTGGTCCATCTTTCTTCAAATTTGATTCATTGAAAGATTGCCGTTTGATATTCGGCTGTGAATGGTACAGTTTGTTAGAGCTAACATTAGAAAATTTTAAGATATCATAGAAAACAATTGGTGTCTACTTGACCAATGAAACTGTGCCATTTTGTACCATCCAAGTATCGCGATAAACGTGACAATGGTAGAATAAAATAACCAAACTCTTTATATGGTTTTCGTTTTAATATTTATTATATTACAGTATTTAATTTATATAATTACAAAGGTTATCTTACGTAGGGGTTTATCACACCGAGTGATCAATCTAACACATTTTAAAAATTCTTTAAATTGTGTACAGTAAAAGAATTTAGAATTTTAAGTAAGAATTTAAGTAAGTTAGAATTTTTGTTAAGACAATATAATCTCACCAAATAATCTTACTATTTGGTAAGATTACATATTATATTACATTGTACTATTAGTTTATGTAATCTTACCAAATAGTAAGATTACATAAACTAATAGTACAATGTAATATAATAGAAGGATTAGAAGTACGAAATAATCTTAATGTTTGTTCTTATTAAATGACTGTAGTAAAAATTTAAAATATGCATAATAAAATTCTTAAAACACGTTATAATTAATTATTTTTTATGAAAAATGTTTTATACATATCATAAAAGTTTCAGAATTTTCCAAGGTTTTTGAAAGAACAGTTTAATGAAATGTAATTGCAAATGGAATGTTATAACAGTTCAGAAATAATTATAATTTCATGCATTTTATTATAATCATTTAGGTTTGTAAAATATTAAATAAAAATTGAATAAAAAATATTATCTACGCTGAATATTTTTGTATGTTCTATTAATATTGTAAATAATATACTATTGTCATATCTTTCCTAAATGGTTTTTAATAATTCAGTTGAGTAAAAGTTATAAAAGTAAACAGAAGTTGTTTACTGTTAGAAATATTCTTTTTAAAAATATATTTTTAAATTATAAAATATATATGTAATTTTTCAGTAGAATTTATATGGTGTAAGGCCAAGTTCAGTGTTGAAGACAGCTGTTCATTATATTGATTCAAGTTATAATATCCAACGACAAATCCATAGCCAGCTGTTCTATAAAAGTAATTTAGTTGTTATTATTATAGTTATTTCTTATTAATTTCATATTTTATTTTAGTACAAGGTTTCTATCCTCTGTACGGAAAACAAAACATTAGAAATTTATTAAACAAACAGAATATGTACAAAACTCAATAATCACAAAAAAAATATTAATCACTGACCAAACTATAACGTCCTGGTACCAAAATAATAAAAATAAATAATACAAAAACAGTATTACACTAAAAAAAACAAAGAGGAAAGCAATAGTAATAAAATTTACACCTACTTAGTAAAAATATAAAAACTAAGTGTTATAGAAAAAGATAAGTAATAAGTCATTATAGCTGTCAGTACCAGATTAAATCTTAAAGGCAATGTTGGGCTGCAATTTATAATTATCTTTTAAATTTTAAATTCACGTGACTTTTGATTCAGACCGGAAGTTCGTATATAGTTAATTGGGGTCTCCAATACCTAAGCTTTCCGTAATTTTAGTAATGTTTTGTCCCTGTACAACATACTTCTCCTTATAACAATCGAATCATGCTGATCATCTCTCTTATTCCGTTCTACAAAAAATTTTGAATTGAAATCACGTGACTTTAATTTATAGTTAATCGGGACATCTGTTCCCTAAACTATCCATATCTGGTCTCGAATTTCTTCTGTCTAACTTCATTCTCGAGATTGATGAAAGATAGGCGGCCATAAGGACGGTTAACAGTGCAATTTGAAAATTCTAACCAATAAAGAAATTCAAAATATTCTTACAATAAAGAATAATGATATCGCTCCCTAAAATAAAATATTAAGAACAAAATTTGTAAAAATGAGAAATAAAATTAAACATAAATTNAACATGGATTATTTATTTATTTATTCTATCGTTCTTAACGAAAAAATATTTTAAGAAGGTTTAAAATTTCATACTAAAAACTTTCTGTATATTTATAAAGTTTAAAAAAAATCATTTTTTTTAATTTATTTTCTCAAGTGATGATTTTTTTAATAAAAATGTTCAAGTTTAATTAAAATGACATTTCAAGAGAAATTTGATCTCTTTTGATGATGTCAAGTTTTTTCCCCTAAATAATTTTCTAAGTAAAGGGAAACTAGATTCTCACCCAAAAACTAATATCTAAGATACAAAAGGTGTCGACGTAAGAAAAAATTAATTTTAATCAAATTAATTTTGCATATTGATATATAATTATTTTTAATAAGCGAATATTATTGATTAAATATGAATAATACAACAGCCTATTTAATTAACAAGCAACTTACAGTCATAATGTTTGCTTAGAAGGGATATTAAAACTAATGCAGTTTGATCAAGAAGGACTTCACCTCTGCGTGAATGGCGATAAATTCATTAGATAAATTGATCTACCGCGTACGGTAAATATAAAAATATAACATAGAAACACTGTGAGAGAATAATTCATGGTGTAATGTATAAGATTTATCGAAATGTTATTTTGTTTTAAGAATAGAATGACTTTTCTTAATTGGATATTATAAGAATAATATTGACCAAGTCTAGAAAGGATTATTAACGCTGTAAGCAAAAACTTATGCAAAGCATGATACAGTAAACGTAAAAACTATTATCCTTTGAATATTTAAAAGGCTCCTAGATATTTTTTAAAGTTAAAATAAGCAAAGCTTATTTGCCCAGGATATTGTAATTCACCAAGAAAAGAAGCATCGAAGCAAATATTTTTAATCAGGCTTTATCCAATTTAATAAATTTTGTAAATTTTATTTATACATTAGTTTGTGGAATATTTTATATACTGTAATTAAAAGGAAATCATTTAAAATTATTATCGTACCTTCTACATTCTGAAAAACCATTTTAAAATTTCGAATCTTTAATAAAATAATGTACGAAACATACGATACTTGACGTTATAATTTCAATCAAAGTTGTAATTTCATTATCCATTCTTTTATTATTTCGTTATATTGTATATTGTAAATTCAGATTATTTTATTAATAAGTTTTCATATGGTAAGCGAGAAGATTAACGTGAGAATTGTGAAAAACGCTTTTTTCAAAATCGTTTTAATATAATTCATTATAAAGTCTTGATTAATTAGATAACTCCATACTGCACATATGAAGTTCTTAAAGTTTTGAAATCTGATAAAGTGAATATTCAATTATTTATAAGTTACCATAAATATTAGAACTCTTGCACTATAAATTATATGTTAAAAATATCGTATAAAATATTTACATGTATCTAAATTTTTTGCAGAATAAAATTGACAATAAAGTACAAGACCTGTCCTCACAAAATCATAGAATAATTATAGCTATACAGCTTTTTTATTCAAGTATTAACGATGTTCCAAATATAATACTGTACTTCCTTTCAAATCATCGATGTTAATAGAAAAATTGACTTTTATCATTCAAAAAAATCATTTTATGAAATTCTTATGAAATAACTTTAACTATTTTATGTATCTATATTTTATAGTNTTTATACAGATTATTCCCAAAAAATTATACGTATTTTGGAAATGTTGAGTGGAATTAGTCTAGAATCGGTTAATTTTATAGAAGAAAACCTTTCGAACAGCCTTAGTCCGTAAAGTTCCCACCTATCGGGCTGCGATTGGCTCATTCCTACAACGTAATTTTCGGTTAGCGTGGAACGTATCTAAGCGTTATAGGGGGGTCTACTGTAGATACAATGCTTATGTTAAAATTTAGTATTTTGAATTATAAGAAGATATAATTTGCAAATAAACTTCAGAAATATAACATTAAAAAATGAAATTTGAAACTGTTATGATACATATAATTAGAATATTTTAAGTAAGTAAATATTAAATTATTAAACATTATTTTAAAAAAGATATATTTCAAAAAATAATAAATTCATAGTTTTTCTTAAAAAAAAGGTTTTTATTTAAACATAACGAGTTTAGGTTATGCAACAAAAGGTTAAATACAATATTACTCCTTATTCCCAATTATTAATTATTAGATAAATTTCCATTTATACTTAATTATATTTTCATTTAAGTTACGTTATTTCGTTTCGTGATCCTCGCCGTATTTTTAAAAAAAATTTTTTATTAGATTCTGAAAGTAAGAAAATAGAATAGACAAGATATATTGAAAACAATAGAAATGTATTTTAGCATTTTTATTTGAAAAACTTCAAAAACGTTTTGAAGATTTCTATTGAATATCATTCTACCTTTAATATTTAAACGATTTCCATGGAAATTCTATTAAGCAGATTTATGCATTATATAATAATTTGTACGGTAAAAGTGCCGCAAACATAATTCAGTAATTAAAATATATAATTCATATTATGTAAATTTATTCCCTTAATTCCTTTCTAAGATACAAAAGGTGTCGACGTAAGAAAAAATTAATTTTAATCAAATTAATTTTGCATATTGATATATAATTATTTTTAATAAGCGAATATTATTGATTAAATATGAATAATACAACAGCCTATTTAATTAACAAGCAACTTACAGTCATAATGTTTGCTTAGAAGGGATATTAAAACTAATGCAGTTTGATCAAGAAGGACTTCACCTCTGCGTGAATGGCGATAAATTCATTAGATAAATTGATCTACCGCGTACGGTAAATATAAAAATATAACATAGAAACACTGTAAGAGAATAATTCATGGTGTAATGTATAAGATTTATCGAAATGTTATTTTGTTTTAAGAATAGAATGACTTTTCTTAATTGGATATTATAAGAATAATATTGACCAAGTCTAGAAAGGATTATTAACGCTGTAAGCAAAAACTTATGCAAAGCATGATACAGTAAACGTAAAAACTATTATCCTTTGAATATTTAAAAGGCTCCTAGATATTTTTTAAAGTTAAAATAAGCAAAGCTTATTTGCCCAGGATATTGTAATTCACCAAGAAAAGAAGCATCGAAGCAAATATTTTTAATCAGGCTTTATCCAATTTAATAAATTTTGTAAATTTTATTTATACATTAGTTTGTGGAATATTTTATATACTGTAATTAAAAGGAAATCATTTAAAATTATTATCGTACCTTCTACATTCTGAAAAACCATTTTAAAATTTCGAATCTTTAATAAAATAATGTACGAAACATACGATACTTGACGTTATAATTTCAATCAAAGTTGTAATTTCATTATCCATTCTTTTATTATTTCGTTATATTGTATATTGTAAATTCAGATTATTTTATTAATAAGTTTTCATATGGTAAGCGAGAAGATTAACGTGAGAATTGTGAAAAACGCTTTTTTCAAAATCGTTTTAATATAATTCATTATAAAGTCTTGATTAATTAGATAACTCCATACTGCACATATGAAGTTCTTTAATTAATACATTTCATCTAAATAATTAACACATTAAATTTCATAAAAGTTTTATAAATTTATTATTGCGCATTTTAAAATTTGTTTAGTGTTTAATAGTCAGAAAGAATCTATTAGGCATGGGATTTATGTTAAGATAATAACAATTATGAAATTTATATATAAACAAGAGGATCGAACAAAAGAAATGATAGATAATAAGCTAACGAAGACAATATATAGATCCTGTATATCATCTTACGTTCTTGACTTACAGAGGAACATGTAAAAATATTGGTTGTTTGGATATGGCTTGAACTTTTCATTTGAAGCGATCGATACTTGGTCTCATACATAAAAGTCGTATAAAGGTCTCTTGTGGCTAGAATGTGGTAGGCTTGATTTTAAAAATATAAAATTTCAGGTAAAATGTATTAAAAATAGTAATCTAACAAAACAATTTACACAGACGAAATTTTCTTTTAAGAGCATTCACTTGCCTGTTTCAGTGGTAACCGCAAAGGCACAAAAACAAAATACTGTCTCTGCATATTTTCTTTGTTCGTTTTATTATTTTCCAAACTTAAAAACTTTATTTTTTTAAATCACAAAAATTTTATTATACCTAATCAAAAACTAGCATCAAAAATGAACGGAAAAAGCTCTAATAAAAGAAATAACAAGAATAATAAACACGTAATAAGAAATAAAAAGAAAAATAATGAAACAGATTTTTTTAATATATAATAATAAATTCATAAATTCTAAAACAGAACTACAGTCGACCCCCCTATAACGTACGTTCCTATAACGACAATTCCTATAACGTAGCGAAAAAATTGTAGCAACTTTCGTATAACGTACCTCCTAGAACGTCGTTTCGCGACAAGATTGATAGAGTCTGGACCAATAGTGGATGAGCAGCCGAACTACTTTCCTCCGACCCTGCGCCACGCTACGGAGCGGCTAAATTGAGTTTGCTATCGTCTGTTTAGTATTATATATAAATTATATATAAATTAGGTACTGTACATATAATTATATATTAATTATATATAAATTAGGTACTGTATATATAATTATATATTAACTTAATTTATTGTAACTTTATTATAATTATATATATGCTTTCTGCCGCCTGGCAACACGCTACGGAGATTTTAGGCTAGTAAGTTGAGTTTATTATCGTCTGTACAGTATGTAAATTAGGTACCGTAAGTCTAATACAGCACTAATTTTATACATTTCTTGTGAAAGAAACACTTCTTATTCAACGTCCATAAAAATTATTTATATTAATGATGTCTCCAAAGGTCAAGTTATTTTTCCGCCAAAAATTCGTTATCAGAAATTGCGGCCGTCGTTTCGCGTGCTGTTCCGCGATGAAAACCAGCTTTAAGCAACGGCGTAGTCGAACGGTGTAAGTAATCCTACAATTTTTTGTTTATAGCATAGTTTATACAGATTATTCCCAAAAAATTATACGTATTTTGGAAATGTTGAGTGGAATTAGTCTAGAATCGGTTAATTTTATAGAAGAAAACCTTTCGAACAGCCTTAGTCCGTAAAGTTCCCACCTATCGGGCTGCGATTGGCTCATTCCTACAACGTAATTTTCGGTTAGCGTGGAACGTATCTAAGCGTTATAGGGGGGTCTACTGTAGATACAATGCTTATGTTAAAATTTAGTATTTTGAATTATAAGAAGATATAATTTGCAAATAAACTTCAGAAATATAACATTAAAAAATGAAATTTGAAACTGTTATGATACATATAATTAGAATATTTTAAGTAAGTAAATATTAAATTATTAAACATTATTTTAAAAAAGATATATTTCAAAAAATAATAAATTCATAGTTTTTCTTAAAAAAAAGGTTTTTATTTAAACATAACGAGTTTAGGTTATGCAACAAAAGGTTAAATACAATATTACTCCTTATTCCCAATTATTAATTATTAGATAAATTTCCATTTATACTTAATTATATTTTCATTTAAGTTACGTTATTTCGTTTCGTGATCCTCGCCGTATTTTTAAAAAAAATTTTTTATTAGATTCTGAAAGTAAGAAAATAGAATAGACAAGATATATTGAAAACAATAGAAATGTATTTTAGCATTTTTATTTGAAAAACTTCAAAAACGTTTTGAAGATTTCTATTGAATATCATTCTACCTTTAATATTTAAACGATTTCCATGGAAATTCTATTAAGCAGATTTATGCATTATATAATAATTTGTACGGTAAAAGTGCCGCAAACATAATTCAGTAATTAAAATATATAATTCATATTATGTAAATTTATTCCCTTAATTCCTTTAAAACTAACTTAAACTTTATGAATTTTTAGAAATAAATAATTTTTCGTGTCTTATTTATTTAGTTTTCTTCTTTTACATGCATGCTACTCTATTTCAATGAGCATAGATTCAATTGAATAAATTTTAATTTACATTATTTAAATACAGTAATAGAACTATATAATTTATTATGATAACGCTTGCTTGTATTTAAAAATTAAATTTTAAGAATTGAGAAAAATTGAATTTAATTCGTATCATTATTATAAGTAACATCACTTTGATTATAAACTATAAACTATATTCTTGTTAGTAGCTATATTAATAGATGTTAATGTAATGAAACTTCTCAATGACGAACATCTGCGAATAATAGTAAAATTCCGTTTTTGAGAGATGTCTATTATAGAAAAGAAATCTAGAAAATAAACTTATAATTTACAAAAATTTAAATGTGAATATAGAATAAAAGTTTAGAAAAAAATAACTTTTTATTGTTTTAGATGCTTACGTTAAAAGTAAGATGCAAAATAATCCAAAAATGTTGCCTATTTTTTGAGCTCACATTCATGTGAGATGGCATCTATGGTTAACTACTCAATTTCTTTTTAAAAATAATAATAACATCATGTTACTGTTATTTGCAAATCCCTTAACCTGAGAAGCAAGGACGAATTCTTTAAATCTTGGAAAAATAATGGAAATAAAGATATTAAAAGAACATTCCTTAAAATACTGTTAAAAATAATAGCATTGCCCTTTTAATATCTTGATTTCACACGCTCTTGTTTCTGAAGACTAGTGTGACAATACACGGAAGCGCCCCCTATGCTTCGGCACCACAGGACCGAAGGATCAACATCGCGTCGGCGAAGACTGCAATGACTAATTCGTCAGGACTGACACCACTGTGTCTTCTGGGTAGACACAGAGACCGTTACGTTCGCATTTACGCGCGAGCAGTCGCATCTGTGATCCGTTGGACTCGGGATGGAGACCAATTGGGCTAAAGAAGTGCACTATACAATTCGATTATAGAAAATAATACCCATTTATTGATTATATTAACTAATTACACATATGCTTTAAGAGAGAGAGAGAGTTTACAATCCTTCGCGCGTGGTATTTACCTGAAGATCGCTCTTTTGATTTGGGTCCTTTTTCGGTGGAGATACGTCCTTAGTACAGTGGAACTCCGGTTAACGAACGTCCTGGTTAACGACCAAATCGGTTAACGAACTTTTATTTTGTAAAAATTTTGTCTCTGATAACGAACAAAATTCGGATAACGAACTTAACGGCTTTTTGTGTCAAATTTGTAAGCTTGCCGACTTTTAGGGAAAATCAGTTAATCGTGTGTCTGTGATGGTCTAGGGTCCATTCGTACGTTGGTGGTGGTTGAGGAGACAAAGATGACAAGTATTTTACAGTGAAAATCGTTTGTTAGAACAGGAAGATACTTACATATTTGAGGTAGTTGGAAATGGCTTATCTACAGTATTTTCTCTCGGCACTGAGGAGTGGCGTGTCGCTGGTCCTACGATAGTGCAAGCTGATCAGTCGTAGCCCCAGAGCGGATGAGATGGATTCGCTTGGTCACAGAAGCGATGGTAGGTGACAGAGCTGCAACAACTGAAGCGGTCCGCGCGACACAGCACAAATTGTAGCAGGCACGACTTCAGGCTTAATCCAGATGAAGACGACACAGATTAATCGCCATAGAATTTTTAGGAAAACTGCGTTTTGACCTTGAGATTCGGGTTTTTATAGTATTTCTTTCTTGAATTTCACCTTACGATTAGTCCTGTGTCCCATTCCTCGCTTCCTGATTGTTTTCTTCTTTGTCTCCAGGTGAAAACTGAAACCAGATCAGGTCACGAGAAAGGTTTGTTCCGAGGCGTTTATTTGACACCTGTTTATCAACTCTGATCAGAGATTGTTGATAAACCTATAAGCCTTTCGCTCATAATTTAGCCTATTGTTTCCGCTATCTGTCATTTTAGAACTTTAACGATCGTATGTGATGTTTTTATACCCGTCAAATCTTTCCTCTTTTCCGAAAATTTAACCTAGATTGACTGTTTATGAGCACGTTTTCCTATATTTTCATTAAAGAAAACCCATTTTACAAATAAAATTACAAAAATACTGACGGCTAGAACGGATTAATTGTATTTGCATTAATTTCTATGGGAAAAATTGCTTCGGTTTACGAACAATTCGGTTAACGAACGGACTCGTGGAACGGATTACGTTCGTTAACCGGGGTTCCACTGTACTTGGGTACTGTACTTGGGGTCATCGGCTATCGGCGGTTAAGCTTCTGATCGCTGGCTATTGGAGGAGCATCGGCGGCGAAGTGTATCTGAGTGTACACACGCGACCAACCTTCGGCGAAGTGTATCCGAGTACACACGACCAACTTCCTGTCGGCCGAACTCTTCTCCTTTACTTGCGGGTCTTCCCCCTCACAACTTTTGTCCTGTTTTGGTAAAATCGTCCTTCACATCCAATGGCGACTTTTGCATTTTCCTAGTGACACATTCGATGTGTCACCCCCAAACAAGGAAGCAAGTCCGTGGGAAAGGATACTGTTATATTGCTCATATCCGTAGCGAACTTTTTTTCCGAAAAATTTTTTGAATAAAATTTTCCTATCAAGTCCGGCTTCTCACACTAGTGATGGTAACACTAACAACCAGTTACTGTTATATTGCTCATCACTAATTCTTACAACGTTACCTATCTGAATAATATCTGAAGTTACAGATTTTCTTTTTCGAAGTAAGAAACTTTCCATTTCTCCTATAATTACGAAAATCCAAATCAATTATCTTGCCTATTTATAAACTGTAGCATCAAGATAATTGGTTTGAATTTTCTTCCTGTCTGCTCAATGTGAATTACTTAGCCAATTAAAATTGGTGACTCAAATGTGCATGTTTTAAAATTAGACAAAAATGAGATTAATTAAAATATTTTTCTTCAACAGATAAATGTTATAGCATGACCTTCACTGCTGAATGAAAATATGTGTATGTAACTCAATTTTTAAAATGTGTTATGTGTAGAAAATCGGAATTCTTAATTTTATGATATTGGTATAGAAAATTCATAAAATTAATATTAGTAGCTTATTAATTTTATAAATTACTCAGCATTAATAAGAAACTGTACTATGTTTATGGTTTATGGTTTTTGTATCAAAAACTCTAGCAACATGAGGATGTTTTTATAGTGTTAAGTAATTTTAAAGTGAATGGCATTGCAGTGTATTAGGCCAAGACTCCACTACCGTAAAAACGGCGTAAAAACCCCTCGCCGTAAAAGCTTTTAATCATGTGACCCTGATATTTTACGCCCGAGACCGTGAAACCAACGTAAAAGCAAGTTGAGCTATGTTCAACTTTCGACGCGAATACGGCCGTTAAGAGGTACCTTCCACCAATCAGAAATCAGTGAAATCTAGGTCATTGTGACACGGTGTCAAAATGGCGGAAAATGAGCTTTTGTGTATGTTCCCTTGTGGCTACTCTAGAATAGATCTGGAAAGATTTATCGAAAACAACCGAAAGTATTCGTATATCTGCGACAAGAAGTATCCCGATTATAATAATGGATGCCTAAAACACGCGATATGGACGGCCAAAGGAAAATCTTTTAATTTAGAGGAGTATTTAATGAAAAAATCTAAGCTTATAAGTGCTGTATATTATCTTAATAATACGTAAAGATTATTTTTACTACATTTGTAATTATAGTACAGAAAAAACTCGTAGAATATAATCATTGTCTTTATAACTTCGATAGTTTTTACGGTGAAGGTTTTTACGCCCGTTTTTATGTTAGTGGAGTCTCGGCCTGAAAGGGAAGTAAAAACCGTAAAAAATATCGTTACGTAATTTATGGAACCGCCTTAGTCTACTTGTTTTACTTTTTAATCTTTCTGTTCAATGGACACCAAGAAAAAATTTTAACAGTGCAGACCGCCCATTAAAACTACTCTGTTTCCAACACGGAACGTATCCGGGCTCCCCAAGTTGGTAGTATAGAAGTCTAACATGTTATCAAGTATTTTCCTTCAATTCGCTGTTTTGACCGTTCTCCAGTTATCACTTATACAGTAATGCACATGTATCAAAAATAATAACTACTTGTAATACAGTAGCTATTATTTTTGACCTGGTATTGTTTTTTCGAAATAACAGTTAAAATATCTTGTTGAATAACAACTCATTACTACTCTAGACTTTACCCTTTCGAGATCTTTCCAAACTCATTTTAGCTGAGAAATTACACATATTGTCTACTTAATTATTCTTTATCGTCTAACGTTATTGCAGAGAAACGTTTTTTCTTCAACATTAAACGTTTACATTCTTGAAACATTTTTAAAACAGATTTTCAAAGCGTAACTTAATTATTCTAGAAACTACTTTATTGACGGTCATTCTGAAAGTCATAAAAATGACGCCATGATGTCAGCTAACATTTCAATTAATTGAGATGTTTAATTTCGGATATATTTTTCTTCATTTTAATCGTTTTACTGCTTATAATTCTTTGGTTATTTTTGTATGCTTACATAATTTATTGAAGTGATAGTCAAATAATTAGAAGTAAAATTTTTATTTTTTTTTAAAAATATTTTGAACGTTGACTTTGCTCATCTCTTCAGTTATTAACGAAACGTACAAGGATCACTTTCTAAACGAAACGTACAAGGATTTAGTTTTTATAATATCAGATTGGTTGACTGCTATATTAAAATTTAAAGAGTCTGCATCCGTTATTCAGAATATCCACCATTAGAAAACAAAACATTTAATAAAAATCTCATGGTATACAAGTCAGAATCGTCCTTAGGAGAAAAGGCGACGTTTAGACCCTCGCAAATTGATTAAAATTTAAAATTGATCAAAAAATACCTTCATTCAACAACGTGTCAACAGAGACTTTCTTCACTTTCAATCATGTCCATTGAAAGCGATATTGCTGCAGAACTAGACTTATTTTCTGCTAAAAGCAATTCAGATTTGTACATTTATTGAATTTTTCAAATTATTGTAAAATTATTGATTCATTTTTATTACATTATTGCGTGTTTCTATATTTAAAACGTTCATATTATTGTACACACAAATAAATCTATCATCTATTTATATCACTCTTTTAATAGGCCTCAAAAATAAATTTTGTCTAGGACCTCGCAAATCCTAGGGCTGCCTCTGATACAAGTTAATGCCTTTTGTTGAGAGATTTTCGTTTTTCGTGAGTTAAAGAAAATTTTACTATATCTGACGGTACGCGATTTCGTTGTAATGGGTCGCAATGTATTCAAAACATTACAATAGTAGAAATATTTCAGAAATATTATACAAATCCTATACCATTATAACAGATATTTTAATTTTAGTGACTGCAATATTTGAATTCTTCAATGTAAAATTCTCAGAATTATATCTTAATGTAATCTTATAATTTACAAATATTTACTATAATACCATCCAATTAATAAAATGGAATTAATCCGAATTTCAATTTCACTGAATATTTTTAGAATTAATGTTTCATGTGAATAAGCTGTAAATGGTACCAACAATTCATAAACATCTGTCGAGTTATTATTTCTCCTACGTAAAATTACATTTCGGAATGAATTCTCTGTAACTCTCATTTCCGCTTTCTCGTCTCTTCTGTTTATCATATATTTTCTGATAAATTATGTATTTCTTTCTCGAAAACATAATTTATGAAATTAATTAAAATTATAGAAATGGACTTTAAAACAATCAAAACAAATTATTTAAATTTACAATTTTCTTTAAAGCATTTTCATATTTACTTATCATAATTTTAAACATTGAATTTATAAAACAATTTTGAAAAATTTCGAAAATAATTCAATAAAAAATGGTGAGAAAATTTTAAGAAAAAATAACGTAAATTTGGTAAAAATAATTTTAACAAATAAAAGAAACTTCAGTCATCAGAGTCTAAAGTATCATTACTGAACATTCGCTTAAAAAATAAAAATTGTTGATTAAATCAATACGGTATTTTATACTTTGACTTTCGAAATAAGTCACCAGTACTATTATTATTTATTTTAGAAATTAAATTTAAGACATTTGTAGTAAAATCTTTCGATGATAATCTAATAACAGACATTTATTGAAATATTATCAGATTTTAAAGTGTAATGTAAATAGAGAGCAGATTTAATCTTCCAGAATCTTATAAAAATTAATTTATCAAAAATTTAAATAAAAAATTTTGATTTCCTTAATTTTTTCCAATGATTCAGCTATGTTTAAGTATAGAACAAACATAAAGTAAAGATAATATTTATACAAGTTGTACTATTTTCTATTTATTATGGCGTGCTTGGGAAATATAAACAATTTTCCAACTTGCTATAATAAAACAAAATGTCAAAGAATAATAAGGAAACATAGAACGTATAAAAAAATTTCAAAGGTATACTATATATAAATAGAAATTATTTTTATGTTTTTCAATATAGAAATATTCTAAATAATTTCTATGGAATGGGACATTTTCTTTTCATAAGCATCATTAATTCGAGTCGAAAATTATTTTCCAATCTAACGGTGTAGCGTATTAAAATGTTGATTTTAATTCGTTAGTTCTCTGTTCAAATTCTGCTTCGGGCGTGGGTTTATGTCTGTTGGACTTTAAGAGGATTGTTGTTTGGACGAATGTTCACAGAGTTGCTCTTATCTTAAAATAATTGTTACTACTCAATAGAAAGATTATTATTGTACAGAATGTTGAAATAAAAAATTCAAGTCGAATGTTGATTGATTAAAATTTGATCCAGAGTTATATTATAAAGTAATAAAATTAAAAACTATAGAAAATTTGTATTAAGAAAACAAGTACTGGAGTTAATGTCTTTTAAATTCAAGAAAATTGAAAAGTAAACAATATTTTTAATGTTTAAGAAATAAATTGATTTTAAGAATAAGAACAAGGTTTTAATATAGGCCTACTGTGCTTTGTTAAATCGATTTTTTTATCAAGAAAGAAGTAAATAATAAAAATGTATTAAAAACGAGAAACACTAATTACTCTTATTGATATTTCATGAAAAAGAACTAATATTGATATTTCATTAAAAAATTATTCAACATTACAAAATTGGCTTCTGTTAAACACAAAGGTATGTTGTAATACTTATAATAACATATTAATCAATAATAGTATAAATATTTTAAATAAATTCTTAATACACCTAAAATATTATCACCGCAATTAATAAAACTGTTGTTAGTGTAAATAATAAAAAGGTAACATTAATAAAATATTAATTTAGCATTTTACGTAAATTAATTGATAACAAAAGATAATTTATTGTATCTCAGTTCAATCATATAATTTCTTAATTTTATTAACGTTCAAAGAATGTAATATATTTTTAAATCTCACAAAAGAAATATATTAAATGACATATCTAAAATATTCTCAAATAAATGGACTTTTATATAAAAAGCGAAAAAACAATGGCTATATTTTTTTAAAAACATATATGATATTTGTACTAGACTCTAGAAAAAAATATTATGAGAGTTTCGTCTATGATTTATATATACATTTCCATTTTGGATCCTTTAAATCCTTAATGTTGTATTTGGCTTTTATGACTCGAAAACAAAACTTTATTTAACAAGTTTTATTAATTAATAAAAAACTCATAAATTTTTATTTATGTTCTTAATGCCGGTGTACACGGTGACATTCGTTTTATAAGCCATGCCTCTGCTGTCCACGCGTACTTCATTTTAAGTTTAGAATAGTATCGTACAGTACACGTAGTTGTTTCGAGAGTCACTAGACAGTGTTTTTGTGTAGACGTGATTTCACAGAAGTGACTTATACGGATTTTACAGTAAAAAAATAATCTAGATTAAATCAACATTGGTTAACGTGTGTATTTTTTGTTTTTTTTTTCTTTTATACACTTTCCCTTTTATCCTTTGACTCTTTCCGCTCTGTGAACACTAAGACGTTCTGTCAAGTCCACAAAGGGTGACTGGTTGGTGAGGGAGGATCTCCATATATTCGGGAGTGACCGCCCAGAAACAATTACTGGGAATTTTAGACCGCTCGGATTCTATCCCTCGCAATGATGGCTACGGGACTTTCTCTATTGACATGAAAAAATAAAAATTATTTGTTCAATTTGTTTTTATAACGTTGTTTTTAAAAACATTTATGATGGCAAATATGATTTATCGGACCATTTGCAATGTAATCGTCGTGCACGTGTTAATAAAAGTTATTTATTAATTTTTAGACTTTTTATTTTTGAGTTAGTTTAAGAACTGTCCAAACGATGATATACACTAGATCAGTGGTCCCAATTAGTTTTTCCTGCGTACCACTTCAAGAAAGAACTCAAACTCGCTACCCCTTATAGCAGAAATTCATATTAATCCATACTAATACTATAAATTCGAAGGTAATTGCTGTCTGTCTGTTACCTTTTCACATCTAAACCGCTGAACAGGTTTTAATAAAATTTGGCACAGAGATAGCCTACATGTTGGAGATGGACATAAGCTACATTTTACTGCGAGAAAATATCTTACTCCCACGAGAAAATTCGATATAATGCGGGCGAAGCTGTGGGTAGACAGCTAGTGATAAATAGAATAAGTTTTTTTTTAATTTTATTACCTTTAAAATACAATTCTAATAATAATGAAAATAACATAAGGTTATTTAATTTTAATGTGACAAATGTGCACGATTTTCTTTGCACAACTTTGTAAAATCTGGTTGCTTTTTGGTCAGCTTCAGTCTCGAGTCATCTTCGAGTTGAAGTCGGTGACGATGTTTAGTTTTCATGTTTGTCATGGGCGAAAATTCGCTCTCGCAGAGGTATGTTGTGCAAAATGGTAGTAAATATTTTATTGCCGCTTCGCTGACATGATAATAATGATAATTGTACAATTAACACAAATTGTGTTAATTGTACAATTTTTGTTTCTTGCATAAGAATTTCACTTAGGTATTGTCACAAATGCATTTTTTCTTTTTTTTTGATGAAATTTCAAGAATATTTTTAGTTATAAATAAACGAATTTGTGCATTCGACACCATGTTGTAAATTGCCGAATTTTTGATGGTCCACCCATTATTTTTTTTGATTGCTTCATCTCATGCATTTAAATTTTAAATCGACCGATTTTAGATTGCCGCGCGTACCCCTTCATACAATTTCGCGTACCTCCAGGGGTACGCGTACCACTAATTGGGAATCATTGCACTAGATCTATACATTAATTAATAGGAGTATGCTAATATGAAACATGGGAGAGAAAAACGGAAAATGGAAGAATGTTTTCTTAAGCGAACTGCTCCCTTATACGATACTCTGTTAAGTGGACCTGACTGTATATATAAATATATTTATATATAATACATACTTGTTACAATAGGATTGAATGTGGATAAAATATTTGTCAATATCCATTGTGAAATGATTCTTTAAATTAATGAATAATCTATCACCCATTGAATAACTTCAAGAAGTCTTTATTATTATTTTTATTTTGAATTACAGTCCTCAACTTGCGCGGTTCATATAGTCTATATGTAGTCGCAATACTTGACTTTTGACTAATAACGCCATCTGTGAAGCGTCACTTTGAAATGTAATTGCGAATACCGAGGAAAAAATTATTTTCCCAGTGTTCTCCGGTTATTGTGCTGCAATTTGAAAAAAAAAAATTGCATACTTATAAATTTCCACTGCCGTCCGTTCGTCTTTCGTTTCTTAATCTCAAAAACGGGATTAGATAGATGAAATCCGAGACCAGATACAGAAAGCTTAGGGACAGGAGTCCCCGATTAATTACATATGAACTTCAAATGTAAACCGAAAGCCATGTTATTCCAATTCAAAACTTTTCCCCTGAAAGGAGTAAGATAGATGACTGGCATGACTCCATTGCTAAAGGAAAAGTTTGATGTACAGGGGCAAGACACTACTAATTTGAGGTGGAGAGCATTTATTTTAAATTAAATTAATTAAAAATATGATTGTAAATTGCAGCTCGGTATTGCGATGATATCACAATATAAATAATTGCTTGTTATACGTTTTTTTCGTAAACAATTTTTTTTGTTGTTGTTTAGCTTTATCTTTTGAAATGAATATACAGTCATACCCCGACTTACGCTACCCGACTTACGCGAACCCGGAGTTACGCGATTTTCAAATCTCGTCGATTCGTCTTTTGTTTGAGCGCCATGCAATCCTTGATTACTCACTCTCTCCACACTATTGTTCGGCTTACATGTTCGGATGTGTCGCGCGGAATCGACGCATAGCTACAATTTATTTTGTGTAATTTATTTCTGTTTGTTATATCTACGGAGACTCGAGAGACTCTATGTGGTGATTTCTTGTAACCGTGAACGAACCAAAAGGCGAGATAATATTAACGAGAACATTTATTAGCTTACATACATCCGACTTGGATTTTACACAAAAGGCATCTGTAATCGTAAACAATTGACGAAAAAAGTATACATTTATTAGATAATAAACAAAGACTCATTTTGTAAACAATTTACCTTTTGTATATACAACTGACAAGATTACCTTTCAAATTATAAACAGACTCGATCTCAAGCGATCGTCGGACATACAAAAGAAATGAACAGATGCGCGGTTTACAATAACTTAAGCGCGGTTTACAATAACGAATATGATTAATCTTAACACTCTACTATGTCATCCAAACGAAGTAGAACTGATTCTTCTGCATCAAACAAGAAAAGAAAAACTTTATCTTTGGAATGTAAAGTTAACTAAAGACTTCGATACAAAAATGAAAATTTGTAAATTGGCAAAGAAGTTTGATCTACCGGAATCGACGGTCAGAACAATTATAAAAGGTAAAGAAAAAATTCTCGAAGCTGTAAAAAATGCTCAATCTTTAAATTCAAGCATCATTCGTAAACGTCACGGTATTATCGCTGAGATGGAAACAATGTTAAAATTATGGTTTGATAATCAAGTTAATGTGAAAAATTGTATAATAATATAATTTGTATTATCTAAGATTTTATTAAACATTTTTTTCTAAATTATTGTTTTCTTTAGTCTCCGGTCCCAATTAAAAATAATTTGTATGTATTTATATGCAAAATTATACCCCGACTTACGCGAATTCGACTTACGCTCGGTCCCACCTATCGCGTAAGTCCGGGGTATGACTGTACTTCGCATTTAAGCACATTCGACTTATATGGAGGTTCAACTTACGAGTATACTTCGGCATCACTTAACTGCCTAAGTTAAGAGCGATTCTTTATATAGTGTATAACTTTTTGCCATTCAGCTATAAACAATATTTCAAGATAATTTAACCAAGTATTTTATCACGTAAAATACTTGAACTTTCTCACTTTTATATTTATTTCTCTTCAGATGTTTATGAGAATTTTTAGAGCAAAATAAAAAATAAATAATTGAAAATCACACAAAGAAAATGTAATTGTAGGAACATAACGTTCATTTCAACCTGAGAAAATAAACTTATTATTTTTGCCATTTAAAATTTTTAGAATATACGAGTAATTAGAAAAATAAGCTCAACAAAAAAGTTATTACAAGAATAATTAAGGTTAATTAACTAATTTCATTTTTTACCACTAATTGCTAATGTACTAATCGCTTTCAATTGTATAGCGTATTAAATTTCAGAAACAAAGATTCATATAGTACAATATAAACAATGTAACAGTTACATCACTACAGCTCCTAATTTTTAAATTTGTTTAATGCTTTTCTTCAAATAGAAAGTTAATCTTCATTACGTGAGGTAGCAAGACAAAATTTTAGAGGCAGTTATATTCAGTTATTTACATTATTTTCCATTTTTACTCTTTCTTTCGAGTTTTGAGGATTAAGTTGGGTTAGATCTCGACATTATTTCAACACATCCAACTAGTGCTAATTTGTGCAACCTCATTATAAGATTTGAGTAAAAAACAAATTGCATTCCACAAATTTAAATGTGTTATTCATACTCGTAAATACAGAATTACTTAGGATATATTCTTATAAATAGATGTTGATAGTGACACAAGTTATGCAAAAATTTTATTTCTTGTAACTATGTGTAGCATGTAAATCAGTAATGTATAAAAGAACGTTATCAAATTGACGCAACAAGCTGCCCATCAGTGGCCAATCAGTTCCGTTTCCTGAACACTGGTAGTTTGGTCGTGGGTTCACGCCTCTCCAGGAAGGACTGGCCACGTGGAATTTCCCGGGTTTTCTGCTTAAATGGGAGCCAGTTACCCTGAAAAGATTTTCTGGAAGGCATTTCCCCCGGCTCTTCGCGATCGCGACTAATTTCGTATGGTCAAGCAATAAAGCTTCGACCGGCTATTCAAAGAATAAGCGATCACGTAATAACCTCCATATTAACCCCGATATGAGATAGATAAAGACACAGCAAGCTTGTCTTTACTTTTATAGGATAGTCTGTAGCAGTTTAATTGTAAATTATTGGTGCTAATTAAAGAAACTTTTCCCTGATCAGGTTGTTTTTTTTCGATTTTGAATAATTGTAATTCGTAATTTTATTAACAACAAATTTTGTAATCAGTGAGTTGAAATTGTAACATTTGAGTTTTTATAATAAATTTTTATCAGTTGCAATATACAGAGTATTTTCGTTTTTTATATACAGAAAGTTCAGTACTAGTATTTTTAGTTTAATTAATTAATTAATAATAAAGTTCAAAATTTTTAACAAACTCTCGTGCGAGGTTTTTGTTTCTCTTAAATTTGGACATTGATTTGATTTATTAAAAAAGGTAACGCAATACTTGGGCGATCTGCCATGGGCTGTCTCCTGGGAGGACTTTCTATAGGAAACTGGCCTTTATTTAAATGTTATTACGATAGATGCGCGATCATCCATCCCGATCAGCCTGGCCCGCAATTGTGTGGTTCTCCATATTATCCAACCGGATCAGCTATATCATAGTTTCCTATAAACAAAAAGTTCTATGTAAGTTATAATTATAAAAATATAATTATTTTGTATTTATTATGGTACAGTATTATGAAATAATAACGTTTGTAATCAAATTTTTACACAATGTGTCATTGTAATTGCAGGCGTCTTACCGGCTTGCTTTTGCTGAAAAGTTTTGTACTAAAACATTATCACATGTTTCATAAAAATTAAAGCTAAAAAATAAATCGCATGTGGGACGCACTGACAAGCACAGAAGTTGCCTTATCTCCAATCTCCGTGTTATCCGGCTTGACCGTGTCCGTCACATTAAGCTGGAAAATCATGAGTCTACTTTAAACATTATCATTAGCATACTTATTTTTTACTACAGTTATAATAAACTTGTTGGAAAAACGTGGAAATGAATAGCAAATAACAGCAAAATGAAAATTAAATACCTACAACGCAATTCCTAAATAGAAATTAAACCGCCAGCTTGTAAGTGGTAAATAGGAATGATCGTTATGTTCCTACAATTATATTTTCTTTGTGTGATTTTCAATTATTTATTTTTTATTTTGCTCTAAAAATTCTCATAAACATCTGAAGAGAAATAAATTTAAAAGTGAGAAATCCCAACAGTATAAGTTCCATGTATGCAACTTACAACATTCGGAAACGTTAAAATTCATTATCATATAATTTTACTGTATTTACGTATTGTTTTCCATTCTCGTGTCATCAATTTGATTGTTCCATCAAATAATCAGTAAATATCAGTCACATTACTTTCACTTCTTCCCAAGAAATACAGTAGGACGACTAGCTGAAAAGATATTCTTGCTCCAAAATTTCTAAATGCTCTCTAAGGAAACGTTAAGTATGAAATTAAATAATTTAATAATAACCTTTGGTCATATGACCAAATAATTACAAAAGAAATAAATAAGGTCATATGACCTGGTCGCTAATCATTTCTTGTCTTGTCCCCTCGAGATGAAGGCGTGTCACCTGCGCTGTTCGTTCATATATATTTTATTTTATGATATCTTTTTAACACGTAATTGTTCTTCACTTGTGTCCAATAAAACGTGTTCATTATGATTCCGTAAGAAATCTTTTGACTGTCCTTGTACTAGAAAACTGACCAATGCAAGGTTTCACCAAACCTCCATAACTTATACAGGGTAAATAAAATATTCTAAGTATGTAGTTAATGTAATTTTATAATCCACAAAATACAAATTTTTGGAATTTTGTGCGAACGAACTTCTAAAATTTCTTCAAAAGCTGATAAGCGGAAAAATTGCTTTTTCACTTATCAGTTTTTGAAAAAAATTATACTATATTTTTCTGTCATTTGCTTTTCTTTATTAATATTTTTTTTTCAGATTCTTTAGTATATTATACACTGTTCATTCACGTTTTTCGATTGTTTCGTACATTTTAGTGCATCCATATCGAATTTCCTAATTTTGTATTACTATTTTATATATTTTAAAATTACTTTTAAATAAATCAATATTTATAATAGGTGAACCAATGTGTGAAAATTTTGCCATTTTTTTCCACTTTGATATAACTATAAGAATTTACGAAAAATAAATAAGTAAAAACAATACTAAAAGATACAAAAATGCTATAATATATAACATAACATATTCAAAATACTTCAAACTGAATTTATAACGTATAAACCAAATTTCTCAATTTGTTTTACGTATCTTTGGTAATACAGTATATAAATACAATTGAAATTTTCGGAAAATCGAATTGTTTCTAGTGAGCTGTATATTTCATTTTTTTTATTATAATTTTTATATCTCTTAAAAAATTTTTATAATAAATTTGTTTTTCCAATTTTGATAATTTTTTTTTTATAATTTCGGCACTGAATTCTATATAATTTTAATTCATTGTTATACATTTCATCATTTTTATGGAAATTGTAATAGAATACTCGAGTAGTTTAAAAATCTTATTGAAAAATCAAAATTTACAAAGAATTAAAAAAATATAGACTAATTTATTAAAATATCGCAGGACAATACTGAGCAACTATTTATATTATGAATTCATTATAAACAAAACCTAAATGAAGCTAAGAGTATTTCATACCAACAAGAGCATGCCCTACTATGTTTTCTACTTTATAGTTTGACTGTTTAGTAGCGCTTCTATGGAAAGAGATGCTCCAGTCCTCTCAAAAAATTTCTCAATTTTTGTGTAATGCTCTTCTGCATATGGTTCATGTTAGTTTTTTTAAATGAATAAAGACAATTGAAGGATGGATTAGTTTTTCAAATCGCTGAATCTGAACTCCATAAAGAATTTCTTGGATTTGTTAGGGACACTATCATCTAGTCGATCTCTCAGAATCTCTCCATTAGCTTAGTTCTTGTTGAGAAACGGAATTATTCTTTGTAAAGCTTATCAATAATTTCGCAGCATCAGGTGTTTGATGATTCATTGAGTACTTATCAATAATCTTGTAATCAATGTGGTTTATTATTGCCGAAATTATTCGATAATAAGATTAATCATATTTCCTATTAATCATTTTCATTAATGAGTTCTGATAGTTTAGAACATAAGGGAAAATTATTCTTCTCACGAAAATATACTTCTAGTTAAAGTCACATAAGTGAAAGAATTTTTTAACGTTTCATTTAAGACATTGAAGATTATACGTAATTTTATTTTTTTAATATATAGTACTGGTTCTAACGTATTTAAAATATTTTGCATGTTAATAAATTCGTCATGAATCAACAGTATTCCGGTAGATAGGAAAAAAATGAAGAGATAAATGAGTAGACCTAGAAAATTTTTAAAATTATCATAATGATTGTAATTCATTCAATTTCAAATTATAAATATGAAAATAATAGTTTTACTAAATGATAGAAACGAATTCAACAGGAATTGTGAAATTAAATCGATTTAATTTAACATTACTGATTTATCTTTAGATAGATACAGAAATTTTATGCATTATTCAAAGAAAATTTCTATTTTATTACTGACTGTATTGAAACCATAAAAGATTGTATAACTCAATTTTCCAAACTTCCAAAAGTTGAAGATTACATTTAAGATTGAAATTTTACATCATGCTCAAAAGAAAAAAAGAAATACCAAAAAATAATGGAATTTTATTTCTCGTATTTCTCAAATTCAAACTCGTATAAAATAATTCCAAATTGTTACTAACAGTGTTCCTGATATATTTTCAATCTTCGCTTTTATCAAATACGTTTTATTTATTGATTTTTAAAAATTAATCAAAATTCAATTTTTTGGATACGTTTTTAATATCCGGTATGAATATTTTAATTTTATTGACTAACAATGCTGCAGACACTTTTTAAACATTTACTTAGCATTTGAGGTTAAAAATTTAATATTTTCACCAAGCTAAAGATTTATCCTGATATCTTCGCTCACTTTTTCATTTTTCATAAATCTACTTACTTCTTCTCTCATGTTTCTAGGTCTATTTCTTAGATTAATTCAGTAAAGATTAAAACTCCACTAACTGATTTGGTTAAAACTTTTATTTCAATACAGCTATCCTGTTATATAATGAATATATATTAGAAATTCTTTTTCGGTTCTAATATTAAAATTCATTTAGAAAGTAAACTACTCGACAGTCGTTAAAATGTAAATGATAGCTACCAATCGATAAATTACTTGCAAACCTAACGAACTATAATAAATTGAGCTGAGATTTGAAACAGAAACGTACTTGATCATCTGATTCTGCAATATAATACTTTTATCGAATAATATTCTTTTGAAGAAACGAAACAACTATAAATTGATAAAATTTTAATAGAAATATATATTTCCAGAATAGGCTATTTATAGAATATTAAAAAATTGAAAATTTTATGATTATCCCAGCTTGAGTTCAAAAAACTAAAATCAAAGAAATTTCCCTGAAGCAAATTCCTTACTGTTGACAGAAAATGCCTCGAGAGCAGATAAAGCATGTCTAACTACTAGTAAGTTTAATTTATTGTGCCAAATATCAAGTTTTAATTATTGATTTTTAATGTTTTGGATATAAAAACATTCAATTCGTGCAAAATATTACATATAAATATTAAATAAAAATAATTCCGATATGAATATAAACAATATACTTTTATATTTTATCTATATATGGAAGTATGGAAGTATCTTTAAAATCAATTTATAAATTTTATATTTTTTAAATAACTAGGAAATTTATCCGAAAAATATCATTAGACTAAAGATACATTCTTTAATATCCTAAAGTTAAATATAATGTAACCATTATTTACTAATAATTAACGTAATGTTTAATTAATTTATATAAGTGAGCCTTTCTATTTGTATGTATATAATTATTTTTGTAATTATCTTTAAATGTGAAAAAATCACTTCGTACGGTACATTAAAGAACAACCCAATTTATTCATAACTAGCAGACCCCGCCACGCGTTGTTGTGGCTCAAAATGTATCTATTATAAATGTATAACACTTCCCCCGTGGGGGGGATTTTTCGAAAAATTTCTTCTTAGCGTACACTCTCTTGACGTACAGTGCCCTATTAAAATGCAATCAAAAACGCAAAAACCCGCATCTAAAATAGTATAATAGAAGCCAAGTTCTTCACGGTAAGCTTTAATCCTGTCCCTCTCCTTCGCGGGGGTAATATCGAAAATTCCCTTCTTCGTGTACGTTCTGTTGACGTACCCTATTAAAACGCAATCAAAAACGCAAAAAACCGCATCTAAAATAGTATAAATAGAAGCAGAGTTCTTTACGGTAAGCCTTAATCCTAACCATCTCCCTTCAGTGGGGGGAATTTCGACACGTATATTATATAAAAACACGTGCGTATTCGAATGCAGCGTTGTGTCAAAATTTCAAAGGAATCGGTAGGAACAAACGAACATTACATTTTTATTTATATAGATAGATAGAAGATGATCTGTTTTAGTTCATTTTCACAGAAAAGCGTAATGCCTCACAGAAAAGCAAACTTAGGGCGTCGTACTAGTAGCGCCATCTGTTGGACATAAAAGCCTTAACCTAGATTATATCTTTTAATTTATATGAATGTTTAACGGAATAATATATAGCCTATGTCCACCTTGAAGTTCCATTCTAAATATTGGTGAAAAAATTTTTGAAATCGGATGAGTAGTTTCGGAGATTACCTGCTGCATACAAACTTAACTTACAAACATTACCTCTTTATAATATTAGTATAGATTAATATGAATAACTGTATTGTTAAGTAATCAACAAATGGAAGGGACACAGATTAAAGCAATTAATATTGTCCTAATATAAATACAAAACCTTATTTTTTATTAACAATAAAAATACTGTGAATAAAAAATTTTATGATAAATAAACGCATTATTATTTTTGTTAGGATTTTAGGGTGTAAAGATCTCTAATCGTGAAATTCCCGTTTAATTTCTCACAAAGAACTACAAATGGGTTAGTTATACGGTGTGGGCTGGACCCCGGTCACGTCCTGCTCGTTCAACTAACCTGAACAAAAGACACGTGCTCACACGTAGATGTAACCTGAAGACACGTGCTCTCGTCGTTAGGTTTTCACACCTGCAAAAACAACCGACCGATATTATTTAGTTATTATTATACACAAACAAATAAAAATGTTTAGCAAGTCTTCGTGTTTGAGTAAAAACTATCCCATTCAAGTAAGATCGAACATTTTCTGATGTTTTAAAATTCTTGAGAAAGTTGACCGCCTGGGCTATCCAGCTGTCCAACGCTTTTACTGTACGAATTTTCTCATTTCTATAATATTTATATATTTTCTTTTCATAAGCATTTAAATTAATAATATGAAATGCATTAGTGTATCGATATTATTACAGTTGATTTCTTTTCCTTTTTATACACCTTTTATTAACTTCATTTTACTTTCTCGGTTGTTGTACTGTATACTGTACTGTACATAACAAGAGAAAGTATTGGAATCGTGTCAAATTTGACACTTCGGGTTTTTGCAAATCTCCAAGTTTTCATACATCCTGAACCCAAAAGTAAAAAAATAAACAACGGAAAAATTCCGTTGGTGTGTGTGGGGGGTGTTAGCGTCTACGTCGCTTAATATCTCAAGATGGCATAAAGATTAAGAAATGAAATTTGACAAGGTAATTTGTATATAATAAAATTTATACTATTAAATTTTGATGGTTAAAGGTCAAGAGTAGGGAGTCATAACCCAAATGTGTCATACCTCGAGAGAGATCGAGTTAATAAAAATTTTGCTTGTTATTAGCATTTATAATATTTTATAAAACTCATCCATACCCTCAAAATTAGGGTTTCTCACTTCCCGGTCTTTTTCTTATCCCGGGATTCCGGGAAAAAGTAAACTGTTTCCCAGGATCACGGGATTTAATTAATTATTTTTAAGACATAAAATAAATCTTAAAATCGAATGATATAATTAGTTTTCATTTTTAAATAACTTAATACTCCTACAACCTTAAAATTAATAATATTAATAATGCTATGTAAAATACGTATAAAAAATTACTTTTAAACTACGTAGAAATTTTCACAAATAGAAAAAAAAAATTTTAAATTGTTAGAAATTGCTTACAACAAAAGTGCCTTTGAATTCAGTTGAAAAAAAAAAAATGAACTAAGATCAAACTTCTAAGTTAGAAGGTAATTTTCGTTATTTAAATAAAACAATATATTATTGTAAACTTTTATAATAAGATTTTAAAATGCAAAGATGGTCAACACTCCGATCACTCAATTTGATTCTTATTTTACTAAAGAAAGTGCTGCTACCGAGAATGCCCTTTTCGATTCAATCGATGTGGGTGGAATCGTCTTTAATGCATTTAAGAGAAAACGGATTTTGTGTGCTTTTTCACCCGTAGCATGAAAGATTTCTAGTTCGTTTTCAAGATGCCTTACAGTACTTTTTTGCCGTCTAGTATTCTTGATTTGTCTACCTCGGTTGCTTTAATACAAACATCAAGCTTACAGTCCGATAATTCGGCAGTTCGTTTGGCTTTAATAATTAGGTTTATGAAGAAAAACTTCATACTTGCATACTTTATACTCGTGCCCAATTTGTACAATGGTATATCGAAGCTACTGGGCATGATTAAAAATTAAGACAGCATAAGATAAATTATTTCAGATATTACAGGTTCTGGGAAGTAAAGAATTTTCACAGTCCTGTCACAAATAGGCTACATATTGATTATTGACAATCTGTGACATGCCATAATAAGCAAAAATTTATAAAACCAATAAGCGGACTTAAAATTAATAAATACAAATGTATTCTGACGGTTTTAAGAGTTAATCGTACTTTCTATTTGCAAAATTTCCTCAACTTTAACAAGAATAAGAAAAAGAAGTGAATTTTTAAGAAATTTGTGGGATTTCCCGGGATAAGAAGCATTTCCCGGGTTAAAAAACAGCCGGGATTCCATTGGAGAAATCCTACTCAAAATTAAGCGTTTTGCCATTTTATAACAATTAAAAATATAAAACTTTTATAACAAAATTTCCTAACAGCGCCATATATAATTTTATTTATTATGATTAATTTAAACGTTATTTTTTAAATAAAAATTAACAGCCAGGAAAGTTACACAACTCGTTGCTGTATGTTTGGGTGTCGGCCCTCGGCAATCGTCCACATGTTATGTTGCCGTAAACAAATAAACCAACCTGTGGCTGGGATGTATGGGGTCTAGGTTAGTGTACATTGATCTTATAAATTCTTATGGAATTTTCGGCCTAGAAATGGACTAGCCTAAAATGTTTGGTCTTTTCCCTCATTACTTGATCACCCTATCATAATCTTAGCCAAAATGGGAAATTAGTGTTCTTTTAAAAATTTTTGTCCTGTGGGCCCTGAGGGAACTCTCAGAGATACCTTGTGCAAACGTGCAATTAGTATTAAAGAATTATATTGGAGTTACCAAGAGAAATTTGGAAGTTAGACTTAAAAAACATCAATATAATGTAAAAAAGAGCCTTTAAAATACAGTACTATCCCAGATATCACAAACTGAAAGCTCTACGATAAAATGGTAAAAGAAAGAGATAGTTAAGACTTTACACTCTCCAATATTGGCCTGAACGCTGAAAAAAAACGAAAAAACTTTAATCAAATTAAATCAATAATATTATTCTAATCACAAAACTTCATATTCTATGTTTTAACTGAATGTTTATGAATACATAAATTGCTATTAAGCGTAATTCGTTAAGAATTTCGCATTGATTCTACTCATTTTCTTAGAAATTTAAAGTGAAAGTCACGGCGAATACATTACCGATGCTGCATTAAAATCATTACTTGCAAAATTAAATTACTGTTTTAAAATTATGACAATAATTATACAGAAATAATTTTACTATAAACCTATCAGATTTTATAGCAATCGATAATGCTAAAATTGTTCAGGAAGTTTAAGTGGATAGCTTTATGCTTTTGTAATCAGTAATTTACAAGATTTATATAATATCCATTATCTTAAAAATTTAAAACATGCAAGAAATGTTAATTTGAACATTTTAACATAACTCACTGAAAGAATAGACAGAGCTTTGCATTTCAGAAGAGAATATCTTCATCATAAATCTATATACACAGAGAACTTTATCCAGAAAATTTGTCGTTTATCCGGGATTAGTTACATTAACTAACAGAATTTAAAAAAGATAAAATTAGAATCCAAGTTGAATAAATTCTATCAGTACATTATCGAATTTTTTTTTATTTTAACCTCTTATTTTTTTCCCTTATCCATATTTGACGTCGATGTTATTTGTAAGGATAACTTTAGAATGGTCTCAAATTCAAAACTCTTGTTGGTATCACTTGTCTTTATGATAATTTTATTTTATACTTTCCTTTCGATCTTTTTCCGAAAAAATGCTTTCCCAGATTTGGATCCCGGATGTTAACAAATATAATTTTGCTGGAAAAAGATTTCTTCTCTATAGAATCGCAATTCTCACTTGGTTAACTTTGACTATAATTGAAATATTGTACAGTAGAGCCTCGATTATCCGACTCAATTGGGGACTGGGGTTGGTCGGATAACCGAAAAGTATGAAAAAATCCATTATTAGTGTAGTATATTATTATATCCCATGTAATTAGTATATCGCTATTAACCTACTTCGCGTTGAATTTTCATCGATGTTAAGCCTAACATAAATTTTTAAAAATAATAATCGTCGCTATTGTATCGTTAAAAATTAGAAAATTAAGCCTCGTTTAAATACTGGCTCCCTTTCATGGTTGAATAACTGTTGCCAGCTAAAACACGTAAAAATAATATTAAAGTAGCCAAGACATAGCCAAATATTGTAGTGCCACATCACTAGCGGACATTTGAAATTTGCCGATTAGGACGGTCGGTTAATCGGGGTATCCTTTTTTCACAAATGCATCTTTATTCCAAATTCTTTTGTCATATTAATTTATCTCTTTTATTTATATACGCAAATATTTTCTGACAAGCGTTGTCTTAATTTTGATAATGATATCCATTTTGTTATATTTTTGTCTCCAGCGTTTGAACTATTTGGTCATTCAAATCGTTGGAAAAATAAGGTTTATAAAAAGAGCCGTCTTCAGTTGCTTAAAGTTGTCATCACTTAACTGTTTCATTACAAAAGTTGCTAAATTTAGTTTACTTCTATAAAAAAACAGTCAAGTATTTAAAAAAATAGCAATGATTCAAATATAAAGTAGGAAATTCTCGAATTTCTGACATCACTGTTCTTAAAAATTTCTATGAAGGTCGAAAGATTTCAGTTCCCAGACAGCGAAATAATAAAATCTCTTATTGATGTAGAAATGTTTTACTTTTTAGCAGTGATTATGTTGCAACGCATAAAAAATCATTTAAAATAGTAAAATCGTGGATTAAACAGAAACTATATAAACATGACAAAAAGAAATTCACAAATGTTATTATGCTACCGAAACCAAAACTGGCAAAATGTTAAAGCACAATAACTCTTAAATATTTGTTCGTTGGCTGAATTTACGAGAGTACAAATTTGGCATACAAAACGCGATTTAGGATTATCAAGTGTTTTGTATGAGCGAGTTGTCCAATTACTGTTATGTTGTTTTACTTTGGTACAATACCATAGAAGTTGTAAATCCCAGTAACGTATGCTGCTGTCATAAACTGGATAAAGCTTTTCTTAGTAAACAAATTAGCTAAATTAAGTTGATTCATTCTCTTAAAGTTAAACAAGCTTAACTTTAAATCGATCCTTTTACATCATTAATCTTTTAGCCGGTTTTGTAACTTAAATATTGTATATTAGACTCAAATTGACCGATGCTAAAATATTCAAATATCATTGAGTTTCTCGATAAAAACAAAAAATTCGAGCAGGATGGTAACAAAATTACCACCCTGTTCGAATTTTGCTGGTAATATTGTTTTATATTTTTATAATAACTCAAAATAGAAGGTATTTAACAAAGAAAAAAAAAACATTTGTTTTGTGTATATAAATATACTAGCAGACCCCGCCACGCGTTGTTGTGGCTCAAAATGTATCTATTATAAATGTATAACACTTCCCCCGTGGGGGGAAATTTTTCGAAAAATTTCTTCTTAGTGTACATTCTCTTGACGTACCCTATTAAAACGCAATCAAAAACGCAAAAACCCACATCTAAAATAATATAATAGAAGCCAAGTTTTTCACAGTAAGCTTTAATTCTGTCCTTCTCCCCCGCGGGGGAATATCGAAAATTCCCTTCTTAGTGTACATTCTGTTGACGTACCCTATTAAAACACAATCAAAAACTCAAAAAAACCGCATCAAAAATAGTATAAATAGAAGCAGAGTTCTTTACGGTAAGCCTTAATCCTAACCATCTCCCCCAGTGGGGGAAATTTCGACACGTATATTATATAAAAACACGTGCGTATTCGAATGCAGCGTTGTGTCAAAATTTCAAAGGAATCGGTAGGAACAAACGAACATTACATTTTTATTTATATAGATAGATAGAAGATGATCTGTTTTAGTTCATTTTCACAGAAAAGCATAATGCCTCACAGAAAAGCAAACTTAGGGCGTTGTACTTGTAGCGCCATCTGTTGGACATAAAAGCCTTATCCTAGATTATATTTTTTAATTTATATGAATGTTTATCGGAATGATATACAGCCTATGTCCACCCTGAGGTTCCATTCTAAATATTGGTGAAAGAATTTTTGAAATCGGATGAGTAGTTTCGGAAATTACCTGCTGCAAACAATACATACATACATACATACATACATACATACATACAAACATTACCTATTTATAATATTATTATAGATTATAAATAAGCAATTCCTTCCACTGCAAAATAGGCAAATATTTCTGTTGACAGAACTTTGGTATAGTCTTGTAAATGAAGATACGAGGTCTGTTCAAAAAATACGCGGACTGTTTGAATTGCACGGCTCCAGTTGGTTCCAGGGGAATCTGCTCGGTGTCGCTATGTTTGTACAGATCGTCTGGTGATAAAGCCGTTTCCCGATTACAGATATCTTGATTTGTTGATTAGCTATGCGGTTTTTAGTGAAGTGCGATTTTTTCGTTTGTCGGATTTCAGAACGAATGACCTGATGGAGCAACGACTTGCTGTAAAATTTTGTGTTAAACTTGGAAAATCTGCAACTGAAACATTTGCTACGCTCAACACGGCTTACGGTGATGTTGCTATGAAGTGTACGACATATTTCAAGTGGTTCCAGACCCAAAAAAGCTTGCTAAGTTCGATCCAATGTCAAGGTGATGCTGACCGTTTTCTTTGATGCTAAGGATGTTGTTCCCCAAGGCTTCACAGTGAACCAGACTTACTACATTGAAGTTCTGAAACGTCTGAGGGACACCATCCACCGCAAAAATCCAGAAATGTGGAAGAGTGGCGACTGGTTTCTCCATCACGACAATGCTCCAGCCCATTCAGCCCTCAGAACTCGTAAGTTTTTGGCCAAACACTCGATCACTGTTCTTCCCCATTCTTCCTACACACCTGACCTTGCTCCTTGTGACTTTTTCTTGTTCCCCAAACTCAAAAGACCCTTGAAAGGAAGATTTGAGACGATTCCCGAGATTAAGGCAAAGGCGACGAAGGCGTTGAAGGGCATTATAAAAGAAATGTACCAGGACTGTTTCAACAAGTAAAAACACCGTTGGGATAAGTGTATGTGTTCGGAAGGAGAGTACTTTGAAGGGGACCCAGACATGTAATTTCTATATAAAGTACATTTTGTTTTAAGACATCAGTCCGCGTATTTTTTGAACAGACCTCGTATTAGTGCTTCAATTTTAAATTTATTGAAAGTTAGAGTTGTAAATTTAATATTTTTTTCTAACTTCGTATTTGTTAAGCTTATTTTACAACTGAAATTTTATCGAAATAAAAACAATCTTAGCAATTAATTTATGACGTTAATGTTCTCAAACAACTACTAATGATAATTTTATCACTAATTTTAAAAACAAAAATTCATATCATTTTAAGTATTTAACTTTATAAACCAGGGGTGTCCAATCTTTTTGTTTCTCTGGGCCTCATTGGAAGAAGTCAAGGAGATTTGGGCCACAAGTTTATATAATATATACTTGTGGCCCAATATACAAGTATATTTAAGGATTAACATGTGTAGATTATAATAATAAATATTAAAACTTTATCACGAAAAAGGATATTTTTAAAAATTACTTCTATAGACACTTTCAATTTTTACTTACAATATATATAAATTCATTTATTTTTTTCGAAATTTTTTACGTCAAACAAAAAAAAGTAGCCACATTTGGCGCAAATGTAGCCAAATCTTGCAACGTTGGAAGAAATACTAAATAAAGCTGGAGTTGTGATTCAAAGGATTATAGGTCCAAATCAGGGGGAAAGGAGAAAAAGGACAAAAGATAAAGATGTGAGAAAGGTTGGAAAATTAAGGGTCAATATTTGCATAACAGATCTATTTACCCTTTCTCACTACTTTTTATCTTTTGTCCTTTCTCACCTTTCCCTCCTTTTCCCAAATTTGGGTCTATAATCCTTTGAGTCATAACTCCAGCTTTATTTATTAATCTTTCCTCATTCACACATCTCCAAATATTTCCTTTCCGCTCAAAAATAAAATATAAATGAAGATTTACGGCTTTGTGAAACTTCTGAGTTTACGCCGTTGAAATAAATAAATAATAAAAAAATTTAAACATTTGTCGTCTTGTTTACATGTTTACATGGGCCGCATTAAAACTTGCCTTGGGCCGCATGCGGCCTGCGGGTTGGACACCCCTGCTATAAACTATACTTAAAATTACCAATATTAAACTTAAATTACAGTAATACCTCGACTTACGCGAACCCGGAGTTACGCGATTTTCAAATCTCGTCGATTCGTCTTTTGTTTGAGCGCCACGCAACTCTTGATTACTCCCTCCCCCCACACTATTGTTCAGCTTACGTGCTCGGACGTGTCGCGCGGAATCGACGCATAGCTACAATTTATTTTGTGTTATTTATTTCTGTGTTTGTTATATCTACGGAGACTCGAGAGACTCTACTGTGTCATCCAAACGAAGTAGAACTAATTCTTCTGCATCAAACAAGAAAAGAAAAACTTTATTTTTGGAATGTAAAGTTAACATTATTAAAGACTTCGATACAAAAATGAAATTTTGTGAATTGACAAAGAAGTTTGATTTGCCGGAATCGACGGTCACAACAAAAGGTAAAGAAAAAATTCTCGAAGCTGTGAAAAATGCTCAATCTTTAAATTTAAGCATCATTCATAAACTTCACGTTATTATCGCTGAGATGGAAACAATGTTAAAATTATTGTGTGATAATCAAGTAAATGTGAAAAATTGTATAATAATATAATTTGTTATACACATGTATTATCTAAGATTTTATTAAACATTTTTTTCTAAATTATTGTTTTCTTTAGTCTCTGGCCCCGATTAAAAATTATTTGTATGTATTTAAATGCGAAATTATACCCCGACTTACGCGGTTATCGCTCGGTCCCGCCTATCGCGTAAGTTCGGGGTATCACTGTACTCTGTACATCTAAAATGTTTTATACATTTTTGAAATTAACGAAATATTTACTACTTTATATAGACTCATCTAGAAACAACACAACGATTCTGAGAATGTTTTATTTATCATAGTTTTTTTTTCTTTTTCCTCGCGAGACATGAAAAGAGTTATTACTGACTGATTGATGTTCTGTCATTTATATATTTACCCAGTTTCTCAATCAGAAAACACAATAAATTTCATAGCTATTTATATTCTTACTTTATTATGGAAGATAAATAAAATTAAAATTAATTTGTCAATAATATAAAAGGCAACTTTTTAGAATAAAACATAATTATATTTATAAAAATTAAAATTTCTTCTTCTCATGACGCTGAAATTTCCCGGTAACTGGAAATGCCATTGAGTATTTCTCGAAAAATATCGGGATTTGGGAATTGTTTTAGTTTAATTTTTCAAATATTTGCAAAGCGAAACATCTACTCTCTCTATATAAAAGAGTCACAACACTCTTTTCTGACACAAAAACAAAGGAAGGTGGTAGGCTACCATGAATATACAAATCGTCACGAAATTTTTTTGAACAAGCAGGCGAAGCCGTGAACCGTAAATATTTCCTCATGCTCTAGCCGCTTTGTTATTTATTTAAGCAACATTAATGCCTTCCAGCAAATAAAGCAAAAATTACAAAATTTTTAACTTTTTTGTAAAGTTATTATGAATTTAATGGATCAGTACAAAGAACTTTTGATGTAAATAAAGAAAAAAGATTATAAAATGGTTTTTGCCTACTATTACTTAATAAATATCCCTTTATGTAAAACAAAAACCAAATTGACATTAGGATTCCGTAAAAAATTCCAACAACGAATTACCTAACTTTCCAGACAACATTAACGACGGAAATATATTTCAATATTATTTATACTTAAAAATATTTTATATTTTTATTGAAAGTATACAAACAAACTTCGTTTAACTTATATCACGCATCAGTGGCGTGCGGTGACATTTGATGATACGGAAGCTGTGTTTCTATAAGAAGCAGACTTCCAGGGCAGTCAGTCAGTGATGGTCTAGGGGTGACCAACAGTTTTTGCCCCCGGACTGAATTGGAAAGAAAACTTTTTCCACGGGCCGAACCAGCTGCCCTAGGAAGATTTTGAGGTGGTGCGAGATCTCAATGTAGTGTCACCCCGTAGAGACTGAATTGTAGATAGCGATTACAGACATTTTCACATTATCATGCTCTATCAATATTCTACGCTATACTTAAGAGATTTGTAATGGAGGGTTAAGTAAAATTCCGGCTCTTTCAGCAGGGTTTTATTTCGTTCCTAATTCCCTAATCTCTTAATTATTTAACTACTTCTTAAGTAGAAATAAGTCGAAACCGGTTACTTTGTACTCGAATATTTGTAGTCGTGGGAAAAAGTGGAAAGACAAATTTTTATAACAACGGATACATAAATCGTAAATTTAAGGAAAATAAATTCTAGAGCTTTTTCTGTACCTCGTGCATCTCTCTCATTCATTAAATTTAGTTGTAAATGATGCTGTCAAAGTAACAGTTAATTTTTTAACATATACAAGAATTGTACACTTTTTTTTTCTACATCCCCTTAAAGATGGGATATACGAAATCGTAATATCACTGGTTTAACATTGAAATCTGTGAGTAATATAAAATCGGAGAGCGGAATAAATATATCAAATATTTTAATGGATTTTTTAAAACTTCTGTCAACTATACAAAACTATCATAAAAGCATACCAGTAAATTCTTATCGGTTGGGTTAAGTTATAAATCTACTCGTGATTCACGTAATCGGGCGAGGGCGGCCAAATATCTAGCATGCAAGCGGCTAACATCCCAGAACCGGTCCCGGATAGAATTGGAAGCGTTATACGTGTAGCATCCACCAAAGGTCCTAGGCTTTCACCGGGTGAGGTTGGTGATCTGTAAAGCGCATGCGCAAACCTGTTTTTTTTTTTTGGATGCTGACAATACAGCGCTTCCATTTCGCCACTATTATTTGAATACACAATAGCAATCTTCTTTTTTTCATGTGTAGTATAGAAATTTGTAATAAGATACATAATGCCGTTATAATAAAATATTGTGCGATTATTTTCATATAATTAAAATTAATATGTATTTATTTTTTTTAGAAAATACAAGGGAAGCGGCGCTTTCACCGCTTCTAATGATGGCACGCCACTCCCCCATCTACAAATTGCTTAACGCGCTGGTTCTCAATCTTTGTGAAGTCAGCGAACACTAAACTTTGGCATTTTTTTTCCGAGGAACACTTACATCAACTTTAAAGCAGGGGTGGAAAACCTTTTTGAAATGAAGCGCACTTGGTCTAGTAGATGATGAAATTGGCGTTTGATGATTACATTCCCATACAAAAGTTATTTTACATTGTATTGATATTTCTTTTGCAACAATTTTTAATTGTATATTTGATTTTTTCGTGTAACACGAATTGAGAACCACGGGCTTAACTAAGGAGTTATTAAGCTTCAAACAGGGTGAACAAAATCGTGCCCCATACATACAGAAAACGCGCAATTATTATTATATATATATATATATATATATATATTTTACATTTCTCGACATTTCAATGTGCGGTTGAGTTCAAAAATGCAAAAATCTGGATCATGTTTGTCGGATCGCCATACTTTTCCTGTTATATACAATAGCCATTAAAGTAAAAATAAAAATTACTACTACTGGATTGCATAAACGAAGTTCAAGCAGCTGCAAATGAAAATATGTTATTTCTCTTATAAATTTTACATCACATTAACTCTGCTTGGGAAATGGTTTCTTGCTTAAATATAACAAACTGTTTCAAACAATTAGGATTTATTTCATCAGAATTGCAATAGGATGTGATCTGGATAATGACAAGTACAATACCTACTGATGATGATATCAAAAACTGAAAAAATGAAGTGATATGTAAAGCAGTAGTGGCTCTTCTATGGGTCCCAAGTAAAATTCAGTTTGTCCATAGTATACATTAATCTGACGTGAATATATTTGACACATCACTTATAGAAATAATCAAGAATTTTAAAATTTTATTCACTAATATGTCTAACTTGCAGACTTTTATTTCAATTAAAAAGAATGAATGTTTTACAGTCGACCCCCCTATAACACTGTTTGATTATTCCGTTTTATATGAATTCCATGTTGTACGAGTCACTTAGATTTTACAAATACGTGTGCCAGGCTGTATTTGTAAAAAAGTAAGAAATTTGAATTCTAAACAACCAAACCACCAGGATCTTTCAGGATAAAGCCTACAGAAAGTAAAGACTTTCTTCAGTCAGGGCTATGACTTCATGATGTAATGCATCAGAGCACAAAAGTCCCAATTTTTTAGGAAAAATAAAGAATGTTTGGGATAAACAACTGGAAAATAATTTTTGTAATTTTAGATAATGTGTTTGTAAGATCATGTAACTCATGAGTGAGTCATTTAAAATGTTTCATGAATTGAGAAGAGTAGCTGAAGTGCAATTGATTTTCTTAGCCTTGACAAGAGATGTTTTCTGGTGTAGAATAATTTATCAGTCATGAGAATATAACATCATTTTTACACTTTGTCTATTTTTTTTATACATTTGAACATATGCACATAAATACTGTATATATAATTTCTTTATTGTAATTTAGTTGTTAAAAAGAAAGTATAAATGGATATATAAGACAGATAATGTTGATAAGGTCAAGCAGTATCAAACAGCATGAATATCCCTTATTATGTGGTGGATTTTAATTAAAACCCAAATCAGAGCTGCCTTGCAAAAATACACACATTCAAATAACCTTGAATAAACAGCAGAAATTTAATAACTAACAAATAAAATGTTTTTGGATATTTTTAACGACCTTCTTCCAGTAGAATACATAAGGGAATGCCATAATGAGAGTTTGGATAAAAATATTCCAAAATACAAATTCAATTTTTTTTTTTTATAATTTGGAGCCGAATGTTAAGATAGCGTAAGTTCGAAAATATTCCAAAAAAATTAAAAAATGATTGTATATAAATAAAAAATAAATAAAATAAAGGAATATATAAAAATTAAATTGATAAATACACAGTTCAAACATTGTAAGACTGGAATAAAGTAAAAAATGAAAACCTCTGAACCTTATAAATGAAATTCCAGTATAATTTAATGCAGATAAAATACAAACATTTTCAATAAATACACCATGACACATTAAAATTAATTAAATACAAAATATTAAATAATAAGTATTAAATCAAATAATGTAAATAGTCCATTCCGAAGCTTTGCAAGGCTTTGTGTTATTTATGTACAGGGTTTACAAGAAAGGACCTCCAAGCTTTCAACGGAAAGTTAATGTCCTTATAATTGATAGAATATCCCAGACACATCACTTTATAAATGTAAGCAGAATTTAAAATCTGCTACTCATTAGCACCCCTCCCCATTAACTCCACATCTGTGATCGTCAAGAATTCGGAGAACAGGGGTCACGAAAGGAAGGAATGGCTTGGTCAGGAGATAGAGGAGAGAAAGGTTTCCACCTCTCACCCTGGATATATGTGGAACAGATAAAAAATTCATCTGTGCTTATTATTACCTTACTTTTTAGTTCAATTATTGTATTCTTAACGTTTGTGTTATTACAATAAATATGAAAAGCTTATGCATAGTGTATTGTCAGCAATTCTCTATTTTTTGGATGATTTGGGCTTGGTCCCAATCAATTGAATGGGACAAGATTCTACAAGCTTTTTTTTTGAACTTATACATTTGTTTAACAATATCTTAATGTTCAGATGATGATAATTTAAATTTGTACTTTAGAATATTTTTATCCAAATTACCATTGTGGCATTCCATTACATATTCTACTGGAAAGTCATTAAAAATATCCAAAAATGTTTTAGTTATTAAATTTTTGCTGGTTATACAAGGTTATTTCAATGTGTTTATTAAATAAAACCCTCTTGAAGCATACAATAATCTACATTTTGTGTGACAATAGATGATACTACATACACAGTAAATATAAATTTGTTTTAATAAGTGTATTCAAATTTATAGACTAATACTCATAACAACACTGATGTCATTAAAGATGTAAACCACAGATGGTAACACAAAATTGCTCTTTACATAATTTTTGCGCATTGTTTCAGCATGTCTCTTTTAAGATATGCTTTTTGTTTTAGGGTTTGTTATTTATTTTTATAATATATGTTTTTGTAGGTGGTAATCAAATGTCTAACCAGACTTTTTCTGTAAATTTAATGAAATAAAAAATAATAAAAATAAATTTATTATTATTATTTTTTAAATAACCCTGTAATTTAGTTTTAACAACAAAATCAGTTTTTGTAAGACAGACTTAAGTGTTTCAATATATCTATAATATTAAAACTCTGCTAATTTTTTTTTATAATTTTCTACTACATACCAATCAAGTAGCCATTACAGTAGAGCGTTGTTTATCCGAAAGAATTCCAGTTGGCACGTTTAAATTTTTGCTAGTGATGTGGCGCTGCAATCTTTGGCAATGTCTTGGGCTACTCAAATATTTTACGTTTTTGATACTAAATTAACTTCTGAAGTATAATTTTTTTTATTGTTTTTATATTTTTCAATATATTTATTTTGTTTGTACAAAATAAAGAAATAATTTTTAACAATACAATAGCCACGATTATTATTTTAAAAAGTTTACGTTAGGCTTAACATCAACGAAAATTCAACACAAAATGACACGCAACGGAGAAAAATTTCAGGATGGGATATGTTAATGTATTTTTTCGTACATAATCGGTTATCCGAACAACCCCAGTCCCCAATTGATTCAGATAAATGATGCTCTACTGTATATGGGTATCTTAAGGTCTGTTTTTGCGCTAATGTTGCTAATGCACCATTTGAGCGAAAAAAAAATTGTTAAGGAAAAATTTTCTGTTAGCGAACCCTTTGTTAAATATTTCGAATATCACCACTGCCTAGTGACACTGTTGTCTAATAACAAATGCAGATCAACTTAGATCACTCTCATGAAAAATTGTAAACACTTTCAAGAAATGTTGCATTTTCTCCTTTAAATAGCATTGAGGATGATTGCATATGGAAAGGTGTGAGCGTTGAATTCAGTGTTACTTTAGATCAGCTTAATATGGAAAATGAGTTTTTTGGCTATTACTATGGAAGGGTGATGTATAACTTACTTCATTGTGCAATAAATACTAATTCTGTTGACACAAATTTGCTTTGAGTTGTATGTTTAATTTTTTAAAAAAGCCCTGTCAGTGAGCATACAGAAATTAAGGTGCATCTCGATTTGATGGCATCTCGGATTCAAGTAAATATAATAAATATCTTTAGAAATAGCAAGTGGTGCTTAAATTAATTAACCACTCGGATGATATTGCATTCTATGTGACACTGTAAGTTGAATATTTGGCACCTCACAGCAAATAAAATTTTACTTTTTTTAAGATTTTAGATTTTTCTAGTAATTATTCAACATCCTCTTTCCACTATATCACTTGATTTTTCTGTAAGAAGTTCATGTACTCAAATAGTTGATATGAGTCAATCAGTGAAGTCAATGTAGATTTATATTATTTAGATATGAAGTAGTAAAACATTGATAACCTTAACACAATTAATCTTCCACCAGGCTTTGCCAAACATTTAACTAAATTGCCAGTGAAAAGTCTAAATGAAATTAAATATATTAAAAATTTTATCATATAAGAAGGCATAGTCGAGATACAACAAATAATATGTCAAACAAATTAATGCAAGAACTTAATTTTCTATTAACACAAAAAATATTATAAAATTTATTATAGGAAATAGGACGTGACTTCTATTGTTGACCACTTTCAGTAGTAAACCATGTATGCTAAAATCCTTGCATAATTAATGCATTGGAGATTTAAGCATGTCATCTTCACAGAAAGCATCATAAGATAATCCCATTCTCAATGACTTATAAGAATAACAGGTTGCCTTACCATGGTGATGGGAAAAATTATTGCACAACATCCCTTCTGGTAGTTGATTATGTGGTGAGGAATTGTCAGGTCTTTAGAAGATAATGAGGGCTCAGTGTTTCAGTTATGTATTTTCTACAAAATGCCTATTATTGAGCTCACTTATCCTTTCACATTTGCCACATTCGTCAGGCTCTTGATGAAAGAAAACTCAGGTGTCAACTGCCATAAATGATCATGAACCATGCTGGTCAACTACTGAGTGAACAACCTACAATAGAATTACTTTTCATAATGTAAACAAAGGTCTAATAACATTTTTTCCCCACAAGGAGTATAGAACAGACTTTATTTTCATATATGAATTTTGCTTTTTGTGTTGATACATATCATAATAAAAATATCAAAGTCCAAAACAGCTTTAAATGGTCAACTACCGGTACCATTTAAAGCTGTTTTGTCTCATTTTTATATTATTATTCTTCTTGTCTCATTTTTATATTATTATTAATGGAGTAAATTTTTGTCTAACTTAGCAGTTCTTATCATTCTTCATGGATTCCAATTCAAATACTTCCAGAAACTGCAGATCCCATAGAAATTTCAAAAAGCTAAGATTCAAAAGTGGAATTATTGTTTGAATAACAGTTGAAATAAAGATTGTAATTTTGATGATTGAAAAGTTTGTAATATAACACAGGTCGTGACTGTTCATATTCCAAAGCCATCAATAAATAATCATCATCATCATCATACTTTTAAAATTTCTCCTGTTTACTAACAGCATCATTTGCTTTAAGATCATTGTATCTTCATCAATATATATTTTCATATTTAAGATTTAACTTTCCAAATGTGAACAAACTCCAATGAATATGTGTGTATGCCACAAATTCATTCAAGTACCACATATGATGATGATTTCCAATTGTGTTATTGGTGGAAGTATTGCCTCATAAACCATGAACCTATGTTCAAATCATGGGTATATTTATTATTTGATTAATTTTTATAAAACTAGCATAAAAATTCTAAGACATTTATGAATGTCAAGAAAGTCTCACAGACCCTCAAGTCTGCAGATCACAAGTTAAGAATCAATGGCTTAATTCATTAAATTCTGAAAATATGTAAGATAACACTCTTTTAATACAATTGATAAGATAAATCCAAAAGGAAAGCAATTATAATTATAAACATAGGGTGTCTCATAAGTCTGTACTAGGGTTTCTCATTTCCCGGTCTTTTGTTTGTCCCAGGATTCCGGGTTAAAAATGAACTGTTTCCCGGGATCACGAAATATAATTAAATATTTTTAAGATATACAATACACAATATCATGAAATCAAATGATAATTATTTTTCATTTTTTAAAGTAATTTCATACGCTCTGCAACATCCAAAATCATATTAATATTGCTATATAAGATATATATAAAAAATTACCTTTGAATTACGTAGAAATTTTCACAAATAGAAAAAGTTTATTAAAGTTTGCTGGAAACTGCATACAACAACAAAATGCTTTGAATTAAGTTGAAAATTAAAAAAAATTAAGCTTAGATCAAACTTTTAACTTAAAAGGTAATTTTCGTTTTTTAAATAAAACTTATTATACTAATTTTTTTTTTAATTTTTTATAATAAAATTTTAAAAAGCAAAGATGGTCAATACTTCGATCACTCAATCTGATTCTTATTTTAGTAATGAAAAGTCCTGCTACTGAGAATGACCTTTCCGATTTAATTGATGTTAGTGGAATCGTCTTTAATGCATTTAAGAGAAGACAGATGTTATATGTTTTTTTCACTTGTAGCCTGGAAGATTTCGAGTTCATTTTCGAGATTGTAGTATTTCTTTTGCTGTCTAGTATTCTTGATTTATCTACCTTGGCTGCTTTAATAGAAGCATCAAGCTTATAGCTCAATAATTCAGCAATTCGTTTGGCTTTAATAATAAGGATTATGAAGAAAAATTTATACTTGAAGACTTCGTACTTGTTTGTATCCTTGCCCAATTTGCACAACCTGGCTTTACGCAGTTATCAAATCTACCAGATATGGTTAAAAATTAAGACAGCATAAGCACAATTGTTCCAGATATTACAGGTTCCAACGAGAATTTTCAGAGTCCTGCCACAGATAAGCTATGCACTGATTATTGACCATTTGTGTCATGCAAACAAACAAAAATTAAAAAAACTAATAAGTAGGTTTAAAATTAATAAATACAAATGTATTCTGACAGTTTGTGAGTTAATTATACTTTCTAATTGCAAAATTTCCTCAACCTTAACACAAAATAAGAAAAAAGTGATCTTTTAAGAAATTTGTGGGATTTCCAGGGATGAGAAGAATTTCCCGGGTTAAAAAAACAACCAGGATCTCGTTTGTGAAATCCTAGTCTGTACAATATTTAGAAAATTCATGATTCATAAACTTTGTCATCTACAATGGTCTCAAACTATTAGCAGAAAAAAGAATGAATTTTTTTTAATTCTTTGTTTATAGAAATTAGATGCATCATTTAGGCCTAGTGCCAGGGTTCAGATTATTTTCAAAATGGCATTGACAAAGGTAGGAGAAACATTCTTCTTCTGTTATGTCACTGAATTCGCTGTTAGGTCACAAAACTTTATCTATTTTCGTTGTACAGTAATGCTTTAGAGGTAATTTTAACACACCTGCACCAATATACAAGACTATCAACAAATGGTATTTGCAGTTCTAGCAGGATGTACAGAGCCTAGTGATGAAACAGTGGAGTGAATTAGAGTTGCCTTTGTCCGGAACTTTCATAACTTGACTTGATGTGAAAATGTGGAACTTGTAATTCCTAAATACAGTAAACTGTTTGGCATATTCTTTGCAAAAAACTGTGGAATAATCCAACACCTTCTTTTGTTGTATCAAGACCATTTTGAAAAATCTGTACCATGGTAGTAACTGCTGCAACTGACTTCCATGAACAAGGAACAATATATTTTCATTCTTCTTCTTTCTATGAACATATTTTATACCACTGTAGATGACAGTTTATGAATTATGAGTTTTTTAAATGTTGTACATACTTATTGGAGATCCTGTAGATTAAAAAATAAAATAAAATTCAGTATGCCTTTCATAAAATCTTGTATTTAAGCTGTTTGACAATATAATTTTTTTTAACAAACATCAATACATACCTTAATGAAGAAGTTTGTTTTTAATTCACTTCAAAAGATTTCAGCAATTTCAACTCATCTTCAATGGTATTATTAGATAAGAATAATAATAAATAACTATAATAATTTATAATACAGAACAAACTACAGGTAACCCCCGTATAACAAGGCACTTCTATAGCACGGATTCACTCTGACACAATTCAGGAATTGGGTAAAACCCTCATACAACATAAAATGTAATAAAGGGTGCGTTCTTTTATACCTCCGCGTAACTCCACGCGAGCATTTTAATTGTTTCTGTGGCCACTTTGGATGCTCTTTCAACAAATAATCCATTTAATGGTTAAATTTTACAATGAGACCCTTCTTTTGCCTCTAAAAGCTCATTTTAGAATTATAGATTCCTCCACATGATACTATTGATAGTGCGGGGCCGCCATCTTTCTTTCACCGTCGTTCCTAAATGCCTACAAACAGCAGCGCACTCCCGTTGCAGAGCGACTGCTATTAACGAACACATCCACAAACTGTTACCAGTTGATGATGCTCATGCTGAGATCATCATATAAAATGAATAATATTCTGGTAAAATATTTACTTAAATAATAAATCATTATTTTACCTATGAAAAAAATGAATAATAAATCCAATTTAAATAAGGATCTAACATGTTTTTTAATTTTTGGAACCTAACCCCCCTTTTCGCACTAGTTCTTTGTTTCATATAGCACGGATTCGCATAACACGGAAATTTTTTGGAACGTAACTCTCGTGTTATACAGAGGTTACCTGTATTTAAATTTACACCAACTTAAAATAACTTTTTTAAAATATTTAAACAAATATAAATTTTTAATATGTCATTATTAACCAAAAAATTTTCTGTTTATTGTCTTTTTAATAGTTCCTCAAAGACTTGGAAATAATAAACTATAACTACAAGAAATTTAATATTGCTTCTCAAATTCCATTCAAATGTTTTCTACAGATTTCTCAAATTTTACTATTTCTGTAACATATTCAGTACATCTAACAGTAGATTCTAATTCATTTTAATTACTGATTTCATTATTTCACGCACTTCCATTATTCTAATTTTATCTTGTGGTGATCTGATTTAAAGAATCACTTCTCTTTCTATAAAGTATCTTTACTAATGCAATATGTTAAAGTTAGAAGTAATTTCATCTATATGCTGTACACTTTAAAAATATTACCTTACTAGTCCAGCAAAATCTTTTCTTCAAACTAACATTTTACTCAACATAACAGCCATCATTCATTATGACTATAAGAGGGTACCTGTCCGCCACAATGTACAGACATTGCTTATGTGAGCTCTGTTTTATGAGTCGTTTTTCCCAGTGTTTTTGGTTATTCGCTGGAGTGTTATAAATTGCTAAATTCATCCCAGTGAATACTTTCATTTGATATACAGCACATTAGCTTCTGTTCATTTTTCCAGTCTTTATTGCTCCAGAATTCAATGGGATTCTGTCGGACTTTTCTGGCACTCCAACTATCTCACAGTGTCAATTAATGTCTTGTTTTGTAAGTTGTGTTATGCCATACTGGTCTTTCTTGATGATTGTTAATTTTTGTATTCTTTAACATTTGTTTTGTCAGCTTTCAGGCTGTTTTGTGGGCCTCTCAGATCTTCGGTCTATTCTCACTTTTATTAAATTTTATACACTATTATTGCCATGTTTACATTTAAACCCATTATTATAACATCACTGGTTAAGAAGTTATATTGTTTCAAATATTTGACCACACAAAGGCCATTGTCAATAACTCCAATGTGCAGAAGGTCCAGCTGACCCTAGCCCAGGTCATTTTGCATCTGGCACCTTAGTTTTGTCTCATACTGAACAATTAGGCATGTTTCTGATTGAATTCATGTTTTATCCAGCCTTGGGTCTCTTCTGATCCTATTACACTGTGTTATTCCTGCTTCTATTCATTTATTTTGTGTTACTTGTGTCCTCACTCTCGTTTGGACATGATGTCACTGAGCAATGACAATGTTCCTGTAAACAACAGTTTTGCTGAAGACCTGATTTTTTCAATCAACAATTATTATAAACAATCTTAAACTCTGTACCAGCAAACAATATCCAAATTGTGAAGAAAGAGGAAAGAATACAGACCAGGGATGCAGCTTTGAAAATAAAATAAACAAACACCTTTCTCTATTCCAGCACAACATATTAAACGTTGTGCTGGAATAGAGAAAGGTGTTTGTTTATTTTATTTTTGTTTATAGAGAAAGTGTTTGTTTATTTTATTTAATTAATTCCAGTAAGCATTTATTTACTTATCTTTGAAAATGCATGCAGCAGCCAACAAAATCTTTGAGATTGTTTTAGCATTAAAGAGCACTGCTAAAAATAACTGGGGACTTAACACTACAAACAGTAGAATCCTATATAAAGATGCTATAGAGCCCATCCTCACTTAAGGCAGTAAGATGGGCTACTCCATCCAGAAAGTCCACATCAGTCATAAGCTCCTTTTTGCTCAGCGGATTGCCATCATTGCCATTGTGAAATCATATAAATCAATCCCCACTGATACACTCCTGGTAATAGCATGTCTCCTACCTGTTAATTTAGTTATTATGGAATGGTTTTTAAACACTTCCTCATGAACATTGCCAAGAATGACATAACAACACCCAACCCAACCCAACCCAACTGCACAACCAGGTCATTAAGCAAGACCTCCCAGAGATAATTAATGAGCTGGTTGGATTTATCACTAAAAATGGCCTGGACAACACAAATCTCAGTCATCTCTATCATCCCACAGAGCAAACATATTGTAATTTTCACATCCATCAGGATCAGCCACCAATGGACTAAACCTGTTCACCAATGGTTCTAAGACCACAGATGCTGTGAGTGCTGCAGTAGTTCTTACTGACCCCAGGAAGAAGTTATTCTGGCAGACGTCATTCAGGTTAGTAATAGGAACTATAACTTGCCTATTATCAAGGACTGCCTCAATATCATAGCAAAGATGTGGCACTGTATCTAGATCAACTTTCTCTGGGTCAGGGGACATAATGGCTACCCTGGAATGAAAGGGCAGACTTTCTAGTCAAAAAAGCAGTTATGTCCTCCTCTACATTCAATACCAAAAACTTAGATTCAGGACACCCTACAGGCCTTCTCAAGTGAAACCTACCAAAAAGACTGGGATAGTAGTAAAACTGGCCACATCACTAACAAATTCATACCCATAATCCAATGCAGGCTCAATAACCATCACTTCTATACCATGCACCTTCTGACCCAAATGCTAACAGCTCATGGGGGCCTACCCGATCAGGTTTCTGGATAGGGAAATAAAATCTGCAGTTGCAATTGCAATGAGGTATAAGATCCCATGCACCTGCTTTTCGCTTGCTCTAACCATCTATAAAACTGGATCTGGATTATACAAGTAATTAATTAAGAAGAATGTATGACCTCAACAACTTCATTGATAATAAAGACTATAGCTATAGGGAATTTAAAAATTTTTATGTAAATTTATCTTGAGCATCTCCACCTAGCATTTACTGCCTTTACCACACTATGTGGACTTCTTATATATGTTTTATATTATGCTCTCATAACAGTTTACAGCAATCACCCAGAAACCCTTCTACCTCTCCTTCCTCTTCCAATCCCTCCTCCCTACTTTTCCCACTTTCCCCCTTTTCTCTTAAGGCTATACTGTTGAGTCCAGCCTTTATCTTTCCTCTTCATATTCATTATAACTATTAAGGTGGACAGCCAAACAATATGTATGATTTCTCAATTTCTAGCAATAATGCATTCTGTTGTTTTTATTCTTGTAAACTTTAATGTATGTGGAATGTGAAACGCGATCTGCTGACGAGAGACGAAGGGGCTGGGAGAGGGAGTCGAGGAGAGGGAGGACGACGAGGGCAGAGAGAGGGGACGCGACTTCAGAGGAGGACACCGAGACGACGGTTGAAGAAGAAGACGCGCGAAAAGACGGAAGACGAAAAAGAAGTCCTACATTTGTGTTTTTAATTAATAATCACAATACTTTCATGTAATCTGTATTCTTTAAAACGTTCCTGTTATCAAAGTCTTTCTTATCTCAATTAAAGTTTTTTAAAAGACAAAGAAAAGTCTCACATGTATGATATAATTTCTAACTTTTCTAGTTATATGAGAATTGTTTCAATCAATGTTTCCCATAGAAATTGCACACATTTGAAAATTAGTGTCTATGAAAGTAGAGAACTTTGAAACATTCCAATTTCAGGATATCAGGACTATCTTTGAATATCAGAATATTACTATTCCTCTGAAGCTGTTTTTTTGCTTGTTGTCTAACCTGTTAAATAATTTCCGACTAGTCAAAAATAAATAAAATAATAAAAATTAAAACAAATTTATTATTCTTTTTTTAAAGATAACTGAACTACAGATTAGTATTAGTATTACAGTATAAGTTTAGTTATGTGTCATTAACTGAGGTTTGCAATAGCAGCTATTTAAAATTGCAGATCAACCACTTAAAATTTTTTCATGGAGATAAACTAAAACCTGAAGCTAGCTAGTATTTACTTTTTGGTAGATTTTATCCTTATAACATTTATTCATTTTTGCAAATTTCTTAATACTTATTTTTAAATTAAATTAATTAAAAAACCTACTAATGTCAGGTGGGAATAAGAACATATCACACCAGTGATAATAAGCACAAACACCCATTTATTGTTCAATGATCATACCTTTATAACTGTTCCTTTGTCTTGTATAATTTTAAGTATTTCACCTTTTTTATATATGTATACCAACTGAAGAGGGACTATTCCGATAGTCCGAAATGCATTTTGGTTATTTCATGTTAACTGTTAATTTAATCTAGTGTTTTTCAACCTTCTTGAATACACAACCCCTTTACAAGTTAAAAAGTTTTGGCGACCTCCACAGCCATATTAAAACTAAGTCAGTGATTTTAAAAACTATGTATTTAATTTTCTTTCTGTTGAGATTTAAATATCGATCAAAAAACTAATTGTACTGTAAAATAAACAGGCACAGCCTTCTCACTGAAATTGTAGTTTTTTTATTGTCGCGTAAAACCTACAAACACTTGTCTTTTTCTTTTACCCGCAACCCCCGTGTATGGCTTTGCGACCCACAGATTGAAAAACACTGATTTAATTGATTTTAATGTACACTCCTCGTTTTATTAAATGTATTCCATTTATACTGGGTGTTTGTGCTTATTATCACTGGTGTGATATGTCCTTATTCCCACCTCACATTAGTAGGTTTTTAATTAATTTAATTAAACCAAGGGCAAAAAGCAATTTCTTTATATTAAAGTTATTTTTGCTAACATTTTTGTTTTATCAAGAGAAGGAATCATTTAATGATATAGTTTTATGAAAACTTATTTGGCCTATAGTATATTTGAACCTCCTTTACAATAATATTTGAAATTAGGTCAAATATAATTTTTAAATAAGCTAAATTCTGTACAAAAATCATTTTCCTCAACACAAAATCAGCAACCTTCCATTCCATTCCAAGAATATGGAATATTACTAAGATTGAAACAACAGAATTAAGTAAAAACATTATGATTTTTATATTTTAGAAGAAAGAATAGTTGCTGTTGAATGCGTATCAACTTCTATTGGTTGAGAAAGAAAAACAAATAAAAATGATTGTTGACAAAAGACATGATATGGAATTATTCAAAAAGGATGATGGAAAAGTAGAGCTGATTTATTCATATTTGAAATAATATACAATAACAGTACATGAAAAGACAAAAGAACTCACCAAACTCATTCACAACAATTTTCTACATCTGGTAATCATTAGAAATGCACCCATGTTTAAACTTTAACATTTGAATAATGTATTTCCTATTATGGAAATGCTTGTAATAGTTCCAATCTAATATTTCTACTAAAAGTAAGAATGAAATTGTCTTATAAACATTTCTGTGTTCAACTAAAGCAATCTTCTAGAATAAGATTTCATTAAAAACATAAAAATTAACATGTTTAAATGTTTTAGCATAGTATAATTAATATTTTTATAAATAATAAACTTTTAATACATTCTGTAATATCACATGCATCAATCCTAAAGAAATATATTTTCAATTAAAAAGATAAGTTTTCTTCTTTAATTAAAACTAAGCCAATATTCTTTGAATAATAATGAGATAAAATTAAGATAATATGAAGACAAATTAAAATTGTATAAGTCACTCTATTTTAACAGCAATTTAGATAACAATAAAAATTATCTAACAGTATTTTTTTAAAACATTTTTATGCTTTAGAATTTTTATTTCAAAATTTCTCATTGAAATTTTAGCAATAAAATTAATTTTATATTCTGGATTCATTCATACAATCATAATATTTGAAAATTGGCATCTAATTTGTTCCCTAGTATTAAAAGTAAACATATCACTTCTGAACCTTATCTTTACAATAGAAAATACATTCTATTACAGAAAAACTGAAGAATGTTTCACTTTTAACAATATTTTACTTGTAAATAGACCCACTAGTAAAATGTAATAACACTTTTCAATATTTATATTAAAGAACTAACATATATAATATTTGTTAATCTGCAAAATTTAAATCTATTTATTAGTACTTTTTAGTATTTTTATTAATTTATAACAATTAATGTTATTAATTAGTAATATCTGTTTACTGTTAAATTTTACTTACCTTGATGAAAAATATTTGTAATTTATCTACATCACTTTGCAAATATTAAGAAATAAAATATTTACTTTTATACTTAATCTTTCTAGATTAAGTGAAAGATTAAGTATTTAAACATAAAACTATTAGTGAAAATATTGATTTCATTCAAAATTGTAAAGTAATAAATTATCAAAATAATTTTAAAAATTTTGTTTACTTCCATAATACTATTCATATTAAAAAATGTATGAAAATAATTTCTTTTTCTTGTTTTCTTTATATAACTCTTGACATACATTACAATTTCAGATATTAAAAGTTTACAATGATACAATTTAAGAACATTTAAAATAATTCCACAATAATAAGTCATGCCCTAATATTTTTGGAATTTTGCATGATTTTTTAGACTTAGAAGTGTAAATAATTTTTACATATAACATACATTTTAATTAAAAAAAATTGAAAAATGCATATATATATAGTATATATATATATGCATTTTTACACATATATATAGTATATATATATATGTGTGTTTTTCATGTAGCAAGAAAGAAATTATAATAAGTTTTTTTTATATTATTAAAAATGAATTAAACTTCTTTGAATGAAATTTAAAACAATACGAATGAAAATTATGCATTATATTAAAGAATTAAATAAAACATTTTGTATTAGAATGCAAAAAATTCTTCTAAGTCCCTTTTAACTTCAAACCAAACAATACAGAATAACACAATATCACTAAATATACTGTACAGGGTTCCTACTCAAATTTTTGTTTTAAATTCCATGACTTTCCCTGACCAACTTTGTACAAATTCCCTGACTCTCACATCTCTTATGGTATGGCACAGTAACAAAATAAATAATCATATGACTTACTACACACATACAGTACACTATTGTGCTCCAACTTTTTAACTGGTTATTTTTTTTAATTAACAGTTATATATTTTTTATAATCAATGAATTAGTAAAATTAAAATAAGACAGATAGAATTATGGTGTACCTTCTCTACAAAAAACTAAAATGTTTTATTAAATAAAAATAATTTATCCTGTTATTAACTCATAACTGTAAAACTTCATGGCTTTGAAAAAAGAAAAAAACCATTAATTATTATTAAAAAATTCTTTATAATCCATGTACAAAAGTATAAATTTATTAAATTTGTCCCTTAATAAATTTTCCAAACTTAATCTGGGAAAAAGTTTCAGAAATCAGAAATTGTTTTGTTATGCAAACAAAATTATTAAAATGATAATATTAATTCAAATGATATTATTTATCATTTTTGGTTCTTTGTTAACAATCATTTTTTCTCATCAGTTCATTAACACTCTCCCTCAAAGTGAAAGTGTAAATTATGTGTGTGTGAGAGAGAGAGAGAGAGAGAGAGTTAAAATTTTTGAAATTTTTTTTGTCAACATTAGATTATTAAGAGTATTAAATTTTTGTCTCAAACTTATAATACTACATAATTAATACAGCAGTTTTAAAATCTAAAAGTATTTTAAAATTTAAAAAAAATAATTGATATTGTTGTATGCTTGTATATTTTGTGCGCTATAATTTTGCAGAAATTTTGTGTATCTTTGGGTGAAATTTTGAATCATGAAAATATTCTGCACCCCCTTTTCATAAGTTGCATTGTACTGTACCACAATACAGTACTTCTTGCTGCCTGCAGACAGCTACACTTGGTCAGCCATACTGTCAGCAAACATAATCAACAAGGAAACAAATTCCCTGACTTTCCATGACATTTTCCAAACACTAATGAAAATCCCTGACTTTCAGGTGTGTAGGAACCCTGTATATACTGTATATTAGAAGAATGTTTAAACATGACTTAATAAATTCATGTAACTCGTATCAATGCTCTTATATATTTGCTCTGAAAATAAAAAACAAGTATTAGAAATTATATTTTGAATTATTAAAAATAAAATATTAATTCTCATGATTCAAGAAGTTTATTTTAATTAAAAAAATACTTCCATATAATTTTAATACAATGTTTTTTAAGTAATACATAATCATGCAAAAATCCACATCAGGGCTAATAAAAGTTTTTTTTTAATTTTTGCACAATAACTATTAGTGCATATTTTCTTTTTAAAAATTTGAAATAATAATTTGAATTTTTAAATCAATTAAATACATAAATGTATGTAACATTTAATATTTTAGTTTTAATAGAATACAAGTTGATTAACCTACTCTATGTTACAAAACAATTCTAAATAATAAAAATAAAATACACAACCCTCAAAAAAATAAACTACAATGAATTATATACCATATGGAAGAAAGTTTAGTAATTATTACAGAGTTAGTACATACTTTTTACTAATACATTTTACCTATTTCATTAAGTTTTAATGAATTTAACTGAATTAAATTATAGTATTCATAGTGTGTAATGATATACTATATTTTTAACAAAAAAATAATAATTTTATTTCTATTTTCATTTAATATCTGCATTTTTAATTTTTCTATGTTGTTATAAAAATTGTTGTTAATTAATGTAGCATATGGACTAAAATGCAAAGCAATGAACAATCTTTAGGCAATTCATAAGTTCAAATCATCATAAATTAAATATGATGCAAATTCATACTAACTTTTATTAACAATGAATATTCATATTGATAAAAATGTATGTATGAATAAATTTCATACTCAGTATGCTATAAATAAAAACTGATAATGGTTTATTTATTTAATTACTTTTGTTTGCAACAGCTTTATTCAATAATTTAGCGTCCTAAACTATGAGTTATAACTGGACGCATACTTTGTGTCATTATTGGATAAGACACTAGAGGAGTTGATGGGCCACTCATAGTAATAATGCTTTGTGGTAAAGTCTGAGAAAGAGAAACTGCTGCAGGCAGTGCTTGAGCTATTGATACAGGAACAGATGCAATAGACACTGGCACTGTGGCAATTGATACAGGTGCAATTGCTTGCCCCAAAGTTACAGGTACTATTGGTGTGATAGTTTGCTGGGTAGCTGCTGCTAACTCTGTTGCAATATGCTGAGTAGGTAAAGTAGTAGTTGCACCTGTAAGATCACTATTTCCTAAAGATAACTGTTGTGATATTTGAGTAATAGCAGATGGCAAAGGTGTAGCAGTGTGAGGATTTAATGTTTGTGTAACTGGTGATACTGTAGTTTGTTTACTAAGTCGCAATTGCGCATTTTGATCCAAAAGAAATTCATTTGTAGCTTGAAGTTCAGTTACTTGCTTTTTCAATTCTTCTATTTTATGTCGAAGTAGAGTGTTTTCTTCCTCAAGTAATTGATAATCCAAAGGTACAACAGCAGAAGAAACTAAAGAGCATTTATCATTATTTTCTGAAAAATAATTTGAGTTATTAGCATAACGATCAAATGCTTGTCGTTTTGGTTCAGGTTCGTAATCATCTACTTCATTATATTTGTCTAAATTGCCAAATCGTTCTTTCTTTCGTCTCCATATATGAGGTGAATCAACTTGCTCAGTTTCTGTAACATGACGAAATTTACAACGCCCAGCCCGTCTACAATCACCTTTTAAAAAATCATTACATATTGGTATTTCTCCTTTTTTTGCTGGAGCATCAAAAGGAATACCTTTACCCATTGCAACAGCATCAAGTAAATGGGAAGGCAAACGACCATAAAGATGATACTGTTGTTCTTCATTTCGAGTACAATGCAGAAATTTGCAATTTACACGCCTACATTCTTTGTTTTGATAATCGTGGCAAAACACATATCTTACTTTTCTACTCAATTCTTCTGTTTCATTTGTATCAGGATGCCTATATTTGCAACGTCTACCCCGTTTACAAACATTTCGCAAAAAATCACGGCATATATTATCGCTGCCATCACTTTTGTAAGTTTCAGTATCTCCCCTTGAATCTCTACTTTCATCATCAGACATGTTGAATTTTAAAAGATTTAAATAACAACTAAATACTTGCACTCTTTTTTCCAGATTTAAAGCCAATCATGCATTAATAATGCAGATTTTGCAGCAGAGCAAGCTGTCGCTGTCCACAGTCACCAGCAAAGCACTCGCAACAAAATGCTGAAAAGGAAAGAAAGTAATCTGAGATAAATATTTAATTTCTAGTTATCCAGTGAAATTAAAAATATGCAAAATCACATTTGAGTAGAAAACAATTCAGATATTACTATACACAATTTCTTGTTGTATTAAAAAAGATACATCATAATTCTTCTCATAAATTTAATTCACCAATAACTGCTTAATTAGGATTGTTCTGTGAAAAACCAACTTTTTTGTAATCAGTCAAACTTACTATTGTTGACTAATACTTGATATATGCTATCAAAAATTTACTCACTCTTTTCCCTTAATTTATATATTGAATACAAGTTATAAAAATACAAAAAAATATAAATATTATATTTTTTAAATAAACTTCATTAAACTTAGTTATAATTTAAATTTTTCCTAATAACACAATATTCTATTCAATTAATTGAAAGCTAATTAATCTAATCTAATTAATTTTATTTCTAATGTTTTGACATGATAAAACATAGGCACCTATACTAAACCTATCCCAAAAATTGTCATTATAATGGCTTTTCAAAAGTTATACCACTTTTCAAATAACAACATTTTCTGTATAGTGACTTTTTTAAAACCAAATTTTAACATTATGGTTTTAAAAAAAGCATTCATTAATTTATTCTAAAACTGGCAACATGCTCTTCAGTTTGTTGTGCCATATGAATTAATTTCAGTTTTAAAGTTTTGCATTTAAAGTAGTCTTTATTTTACCATAATGAACTTTTTTAAAGTATATTTTGAATGTTATAACAATAAACTCAAATTAAATTAAAAAACAGAGATAAAAATGATGCAGAAAGAATAAACAAAGAATGAGAAAAGTTGTAGCAATTAAACAAAAGATTGAAAAGAAGGTCACTTTGATGACCATGAATTTTATATGGAAAAACTATGATAAATTCCTCAAGACTCAATGACAAATTTAATGAAATGGCAAATGCAAAAGTAAAGATGTTGGTTCAGAAAATTGACGCAGATGATGTTGACAAATTTTTTCAATCCCATGATGAATTTACATTAGATGAACTCGTATACAAACATAAGTTCTCTGATGATGATGATGAAGAAGAAAAGATAGAGAAATCTTTGAAAACTGCTAAGATAAAAGAAATGGACAATATAAACATTTTGTTAAATATTGTTACTGAATATGACAATGTTGTAGAAGCACTGCTTTCAAAAATGCTATCATATATGCCTCCTAAAAGATGTATGAGATGAGCAGTTAAAATGCCAACCTACTGCTAAGGGAAACCCAGGAATGAATATGGGTAAATCAAAAATACCAAGAATTTTTCAAAGTTGATCCATCCTGGATGTTAGGCTGTTTCTCACACCACCTGATTGCCTATTATAGGTCTAAAACCTGTAATGGGCTTGATTAAAAAACTCTCTTAGTGTTCACATAGCACAAAGAGTAAAAAACATGATAATGCATAAATGTAAAATATGAAAGGCAAAGTTTCATCTTAAATTTCTCTAGCTCAGATATATTTCCAATTCTACAGATATTGGAAAGTCTTTCATATCAGAAATTGATACCTGAAATAAATGAAATCAGAAATTTTTAGTGTTAAAGTATCAAGAAAGAAAATTATCATGAAACACATCTGATTCATACAGAATCAGAAAATAGATCATTTGATTCTCTACAATTTTCTAAAGAATGATTCCCTTATTCTCCTTTATCATCAGCCATTACCCATCATCTCATTAAAACTTCTTACACTCTTTTGGCAAGTACAAAAATACTCTTATTTTCATGTTCTAAATTGTTATATTTTTCTATCTATAAAAACCATTTGGGTATCTTCAGTCATGATGGAATGAATTATAATTTTTACAGTGAAATTAATTGAATTTTTTTTATTTGTTTAATGACTTCCTGCTCTGTGACAGAGTTTTCAGGAATGAATTAGTCATTATGCAAGGAGTAATTGTATTAAGTTGAAGTTCATTTAACTATTCAGTATCAGAACAATTTTCTTGCTTTTAAATATCAGTTTCTATTTCTCATTTCAAAAACCAACCTTTATAATCTGTAAATTGTTATAAAAAAGTACAATTTTAGTTTTATAATAATAATTAGCTTCTTAATGCTGACAGGAAATCCTAGTCTGTCTGATGAACATTATATTGATATATCATTATAATTGCTATGAAAAGTTCTTCACAATAAGAAAATAAGAATTGTCATTATTACCAATTCTCTAATAAAAAGGAGAGTTTTCCTTTTAATTAGAGAATTGGTAATAATGACAATTCTTATTTTCTTATTGTGAAGAACTTTTCATAGCAATTATAATGATATATCAATATATCTAGTTATCAGCTGACCATTGGTTGCCAAGCTACAAGCTCCAATGTATGTTGAAAACAGTGCCTGATTAAGACTTTGAACCCTAAGCACTTAAAAAGATTTTGGTGCCCCCATACTGTATGATAATTCAACATATAAGTTCAAACCACCCAAAATTGGATACAGCATTATAAAATTGTATTTGTATCAAATTTTAATCAACACTGCATTAGTTTTAGGGACACAGAACCCTAAAGTACAACAAAAATTTGACTGATTTGATAAATATACAAATATATTGAAAACTTAGAGATTCAAGATCTAAGGAATGATGTCCTTCAGTTTAACTTCTTGCACATCTTTTGAGACTAGTTCCATCAACACTGAACCAGTGGTTTGGCTATAACCCTTGATAATATTTTATCATTTTTTGAATTGTAAGTTATGTGCAAATTAGAGTTACAGTATACCTCACAAAATTATTTGAAGCCATGAAGTTCTTGGAAAAGCAATTCAAACAAAAAAAATCAGATTAAAATTAGGCTGAATAATTTGGAATTGAAATTTTCACAAATATCTACGTAAAGATCAAGCATTACAGTGCTGTAGCACTGTAGTACCTTTGACAATTGTAAAATTACAATTTTCTTTATACATAAATTAATTTTCATAATAATTATTACAACACTATACATTTTTACTAATGGTTAGTAACCATTTTTTCACAATTTGTTATGATGTGATAATACTCACTAAATTCTATTTTGAACTGGATAATAGCTCTACACTTTAATTTTAATGGGTGATGTTGATTTACATTTACATTTGACATTATAATTGATCTAAAAGACAGACATTTCCATGTTTTGCTTTATTTCACTAATTATTTTAATTATTTCCTTTTTATTTTTGTTATACAGTAATAAATAGAAATGATATTGGAAAGTGCCAAATCCGACAGAGGGCACTGTTTTTGAGCCAAGATGGCTGCTGAAACAGGTAAGGAACCGTCATGTGTTTGTTCATTACCTGAGCCGATTCAGTTTCTATCGGTGACGACTACTGCAAGGACCAAATGGATAACAAATCATTGAATTTATGTCAAATTCTAGACTATATTGGCGACAGGAAACATTGTCTTGTAGAAGGTGAAGCCGTTTTGGATGCTGGGCACATCGTATTTTGTGGATTAAACTCTAACAACAACACCGAAGTTCATGTTGTTGCATTAATGTTGCAATCAGATATTAGCATTTTAATACATCTCAATTACAGGGAGAATGCATGTGCAAAGTGGGGCTGTCTGGTTTTTGTAAACATGTAATAGCATGTTTATTACACATTAACAGGTGAGAAATATTTAAATATTTTAAGCAGTATACACCATGTTCCAATATAAAAACAGTTTTATTTATCATAACAGTTAAAATTAGTGCCAATCTGAAGGCTACTCTGCTGAGTCATTCAGCACTTATATAACATAGGCCAGTCAAAAGTTTGTAGCACACATTATGTTTTGTGTGTGTATGTGTGCGTACAGTATGTCTCATATATCCAATACAGTTTCACCTTCTACAAGACAATGTTTCCTGTCATCGATATAGTCTAGAATTTGATATAAATTCAATGATTTGTTCTTCATTTGGTCCTCGCAGTAATCGTCACTGATAGAAACTGAATTGGCTCAGGCACTGAACAAACACGTGGTCATTCCTTACCTGTTTTGGCAGCCATCTTGGCTCAAAAACAGCACCCTCTGTTGGATTTGGCACTTGCCAATTGTTAATTTTCATTTTAAAAATTTGAACTTACATTCTCTACATAAAACTATGAATCCTTGATATTATACAATTATAAAGCTTTTCTCTTATGCTGGAGTTATTTCTTTAAATTAGTAAGTCTTAATTATGACTAAATTAGGCTTAAAGTTGAATAAAATGATGCTTACAACCATGATGTGGAATAGAACATTATGTGAACACCATATTAGATATGTGTTTCAAAAAGCTTTATACCTGTTAGTATACCTGTATTGACTAAATAGACAAAACACTATACATATAGTACTAAAACACTGTTCAGAACTTTCTTAAATAAAAAGAATGTAAAGTGTTTTAATACTATATACTTTCACTCCAAACTGAAGGATTGTGAATAGAATACATATATAGCATTAATTAAAATATTTATGTAATTATTTCTGGGTCATAATTTTTAATTTGTTATATAATATATAGTTTAAATCTGAGGAAATCTCAACTTTTGCAAATTTTCTAAACTTTAATTTTAAAACTTAGCAGCACCAATTGTACAGTAAACTTTATACCTTGTAGCACAATCACATTAGATCAATATTGCTGATTTCTTAACAAGCTTTCCCTTGTATATATACCAACCACTTTTTCCCCATCAGATTACATCAACATCTGAGATTTTCAGTAATCAAAATTTTCTGTTCTCCAATATTATATGACCTTAGTCTCTACTTTAATGTCACAGGACCATGAACATAGATGCAGTAAGATGTTGATCAAAAGTTAGTTTGCTACATTCAACACAATGCATGAATGTAGCAAACTAACAAAATTTTACTACTTACTTTAATTAATTAAGTTTTAATAAAGTTTTAAAATATGGATAAAAATTTTTTAAATTGCAATGCCAAAATATTTTGGAGTCTTGATCAAATAATTGCAAAAATTCAATTAATAAAACAAATTTATTAAGTGCTCGAATACTGTACAGAGTGCCGGCAGTACCGTGCACGTGGTCAGACAGACTGTCCAAGAGACAAAGACTAAAAACTAAGGGCACATTAAGTGTTGCCAGGTTGGCCACAATATAATACTAAAAACAATGGAAATAGATTTGTTGTGATGATAATATTAACCCAGATTTACAAGGAATAATTATATTAAGAATGCCTACATACCTGGAGAAAAAACAGAAACTGGAAGGAATCAACAAACTGAAGGTAAATGTATAGTTTTTGGTTAACAATTCAGTTGAGAGCAACATTATCATGTTATTTATATATAACAGAAATTCTGCTTATAGCCATCTACATTTGCTGTCATCTATCATATTTAACCTACAAGATATGATAAGTCTGTTGTGCAAATCAGCCAAGTTTGGACTACATCAGGAAGAATATATATATATTTATATTCTATTTGATATATATATATAGATGTATATAGATGTAGTCCAAACAGTTCTATTTGATATATATATGTTACCGCTAAAGCTCGAAATCCGTTAATGTGCGCATTACCTAGCTAATCTGCAGATTAACTAGGGTGATCCGTTAAAGCTGCGAAAATTATTCCATTTCTCAAATTACCTAGGTAATGTTCAGATTATCTAGGTAATCTGCAAATTACCTACTAGGCACTCGGTAAAGTGAAAATAAGATTTTTGCTGGAACAACAGCAACGTTTCTGTACGCTTAAATTAACATAATGTTATTTATTTAATTTTCAATATCTAAAGAATCAAGTTAATACAATCAACAAATTAGTTGATTGAATCAATCATCAATCAATTAAAAAAACTTTAATACAAAAATCAAACGGTTTAAAATATTACTACAATTAGGGAAATGAATTTGCAAAACATATGATAAAATTGTACTTACTTATTAGTGCAATCTAAAGATTGGTGACACTTTGAATTACGTAGCAATTGGTTTTTGCGACAAGCACGCCTATTTGTGGTACATTTAGATTTGCAGTCACATTTTCTGAAACCCTGCCCAGTACCAAGGGATTGTTTTATTGCTGTTTGACGTAAAGATATTTCTACAGCAGGGACATCCATCTTCTTTCGTTAAAAATCTCTCTTTGCAAACACTGAATTCAGATTTTGCATACAATTGTTTTAAAATACCTGTTTTAGTATCAAGTTTATAAAAGCCATCCTCTGTTTTACTAAGAACCACAGCTAAAATTGAACGTGCATCAGTTTTTGCTCTGTCTTCTTCGGGTACTTTAATTCTCACAGCGAAACCTTCATCGACGTTTGGGTGCTTTGCATTAGAAACTGCTAACATTTTCTTTGCTTGCTTTTCTAAACATTTCTTGGCTTCATCACGCTGTATTTTCTGATCCATATTCTTTTTACAGATGATGCACAATACATTCTTACCATACCCTTCCTCTTTAGGATCTACTTCACCACAAACTGCGTGAACAAACATATTACACGATTTACACTTGTGAGCACTTGATGCTGCTTTTGAGCAAACAATACAGACTATGTCTTGTATAGTGCTCTTTACAGGCTCCGTACGAAACTGTGATGGCGATTCTGCTGAAGTTGAGAGTAACTCAGTGATGACTTCTTCAACTTGCAGAGGCGATTCCTTGGAGGTGCAGGGTAACTGAATATTCTTCGTGACTGCATCATCAATCAACGGTATAGAAGGCAGTTTAAGATTACTATCGGTAAATTCTTGTATTTCTATAGGTGATTCTGTAGAAGCGGGGGATAACGGAATGTCCTCTTGAGTAAGATTTGACTGTGATCTCATAATCACAGTCTCTTGTGAATCTTCTAATTTTTCAAGGTCTTCTTCAGTTTTTATCGAATGTCAAACAATTCTCCGGCATGGACAAACTTTTTCAAACCTTTCTCGCGCATCTGACAACGGCTCAATGAGTTTTTCACAGCCTCGTACAGTCAACACATCACACCTTTGAATTATTTGATAATCTCGAGATGATTCTTTCTTCTTGGAAACTTTTATTTGCTTTACATCTTCAATTATGGAATCATACTTTGGTTTGTTATTAAAACACTACGTATTATATTTTAAATCTTCGCTAAAGAGGTTTGCGAAGAATCTTTTCTTGATTTTACTCACCAATTCGGTGCTTGCTTGCATTCTAGGATTTAAATTTATCTACGTAAAAAGAAGGAGTGGGGAAAGGAAGTGAAAGAAACAAACTTTTGAACTTTAACGATACGGAAGCCGTTAATGTGCAGATTACCTAGGTAATTTGAGAAATTGAACAATTTTCGCAGCTTTAATGGATCACCCTAGTTAATCTGCAGATTAGCTAGGTAATGTACACATTAACGGATTTCGAGCTTTAGCAGTAGCATATATATATATATCAAATAGAACTGTAACAATATTTTTAAAGTTCTAGATAGTTTTGAGAATGAATAATTGCTTATTGAACTAAAAAAAATAGAATTTTTAATGTGATAAAATAATTATTTTGCTGATTTATTATCTTTTCATAACATAGAATAAATTGCAAGTATTTATACAATTTATACAACTAGATTTATATATAACCATTGGGCATTAGTTTTCCATTAACTTTGGTTAAAATATATTCTTCTTATCATGTTAGTATGCTCTATATTTTTCTTATTTTAATGATGCATCTGCATAAAGGCCAAATTTATTTCTCCAACATTCTTAACATGTAAAGTTCTCTGCTTTTTAAGCTAAGAACTGTTCATCAGTATAAGGAATTATTACTTTGCATCTGTAAATCTAATTCCATCAATTTAAGTTTTAAAATTCTTTAATACCTGTATACAAAACTCAGGATCAACAGTCAGAACCAATTAGCATTTACAGTCGACCCCCCTATAATTACGATTCCTATAAAACTACAAAAAAATTGCTACTGGTATCCGTAAAAAATAGTAAAAGTTCCCTATAAACACCTCAAATGTCATCGGGCAGCCGAACTACTTTCCCGCCATCCGTAGCGCCACGCTACGGAGAGATTTCTATCGTCTGGACAGTATTATATAAATTATATATAAATTAGGTACTGTACATATAATTATATATTAATTATATATAAATTAGGTACTGTATATATAATTATATATTNGTTTATATACAATTTTAATTAAATAAATATAAAAAATACAGAATTTAATGTATATATTTCTGACAGTGATGAAAAATTGACCTCAAGAAATTTATATTGATAATATTATCTTCTAATGCGCAATTATAAACTGCTTAGGAAGTCTGTTTGTCTAGTCCAAAAAAAGGAATAAAAAGAAAAAGAAAACATCCACATAAGAACTAGTTTAGGTCGAGCAAGTTAAGAAAAAAAATTTCTTGTTTTTTCTTTTATTAAGCGCAAGAATCGAAAACATTAAAGTCAAAAATACAATTAATATTATCGAGGAAAGTTAATAATACCCTGCATAGATTTGTTTATTAATGGTATAAGGAAATAATTGCTTTGATAAATTACACTAAGTCAATAGGCAAAAAGTAAAAATCAATTATTACCATTATTTTTAACCGTAAACAAGGAAATTATTCTTTGATTTAATTTTTATTTTTGTTAAAAATAATGCATTAAATGTGATTTATAACTTATAGGAAGCGCTTCAAAAATGTTAACAGTTATATAAAGATATGCAGTCACTGCTGCAGAGACGGTAGGACTGTACAGTACTTTTTTGAGAGCTCCATAATTGAGTTGTAAATTCTTGGACGTGATGGAGAACTGCACAGAGGACAATCTACCATTATTAATCCATCATAAGAAATTACTTTAATATTGTGCCCATGCCAAAATGTATAAAACAACTGAACACTGATAGTTGGTCGTGGGTTCGCGCCTCACTAACGGGCTGGCCACGTGGAGTTTTCCAGATTTATTCAAATAAGTTTGTGTACTGTTTTTGGTGCTATTGTGTCGACCGAATGTTTATTTATATTTATCGATTCGATATAGATTTTTCATTGAAAGTTGTTATATAGAATTATGTCGAACAGTATGGTTAATATTACCAATATTAAGTCAATGTATGTTGTGATTTTGCATAGTAAAATAAAATTTTTAAATATATTTTTGATTTACTGCTACTCACAAGTCATGTTGAAGCAGATTACACTAACAATAAAAACATTTTATGGAAGAACTCTACGAACCAAAAATATTATTAACAATGGTTTTAAATTTTAAAATAGGTCTGGTTTGAGAAATAAAGGATAAAATATTGTATATGAGTCATTTTAGAAAACACAAGTGATTAAGAAATCATTGCTCAATATAAGAATTGAAGAAGAAAATACGGAATTTGGTTCAATGTTACAACGTCAAAAAAAGAAGGAGGATAAAGAATCATGCCTTTTTTATTTTTAACCTTTTCTTCTTGTGAGCATTCCGAGAACCATTTTTCCATACCTGTCATGGTTTCTGCCAGGCGTACAATGGGAGCGATCGGTTAGGGTCGGTAGGCCCTTTCATTGTAGGTTTCTCACACCTGTAAGCGCTAAAAGGACCTTATTTTAGGCCCATTATGGAGTGTCCAAGTTATGAGAAACGGGACCCGACATATCCAATCCAATGGAACAGATCATTCCCGAAAATCCTGTGGTTTCTCGACCGCCCGGATTCTCCAGAACGGTAGACCATATGTACACTAAGTTTTAAATGAAAAATATTTCATATAAGAAACTCAAAAAGAAAACCATTCATTTCTAAGTTATTTAAAACTCTTATCTACACATTATGAAAGTCCATAATTAATGTTACATTAAAGTTTAATCTGCTAAATCATTATGTTTATAGTCCTGTTAAAAAATATATTTTCATATAATCTTTAATTATAAAATTTGTAATATAATCTTTATAATTCTTACAGTCATATAATTTGGATCTTTATAAAGGAAACATTAAATGAAATATTTTACTGCTGTATTTGAAACTAGTTGGTAGGTTAGAAATGAAGTTAACTTACACAATTATGTATATCTAGAAAACTATTTAACACAATCTAAACATAAAAAATTATAGTTACAGGAAAAGATTTTAATTAGTCATCTGAGAAAAATATAGTAGTAATCTATTCATTTGAAATCAGCTTTTTATAACTTACATGCAACTATTCTAAATGTATTTAATAATGAAACAATATAATTCTACAAAATTCTAATTTTCGTTTTTTTCCAATTTAAAACCAATTTTCAGGAAATAATCTTAAGAAATTTCAACACATTTTAAACGAGCACTTATAGAGACAAAAGAATATTTTTTACAGTAGGTTTTGATACAGCTTTATCCATTTTTAACAAAAATAATTCCAAAGTAATCCAAGCCATTATTTTATTTAAAATTAAATTTTTTGAAAATTGAATTCTTCTTAAAAGCATTTAAATATATACAATGATAAAATTATTCTTTGCTCTAAAAAGATGATTATAAAAATCATTATTAAAATGTTTCCAAAAATTTGTAGGTTATTATTATATTGTAAACTTCATAAAGTTAAATTTCTCCTAAAACTGATAATGAAAGCTTAAAATTCACTTACTTAATTTTTTAAATTTCTGATATTTTTAGATATGGCTACTTATGTATCAATAGAAGCATAGCTATAATTTTGTAATAAAAAGCTTCAATAGTTTATCCTTTAACACGTTTTTATCCATTTTCTAAACACAAGTCTTATTAGATGACAATTCCAGCTAAATTGTACGAATTATGATATTGTAATTTAGATAATGCATATATATATAAGGTATAAAATTCTTTCCAAAATTTATGAATTAAACAAAAATATGTTTAATTCATATTCAAAATAATATTAATATTTATTTAAATATTAATATTAATTATCAGTCCTCTCAGACCATTTCTTTAAATATTTAAACTAAAAGAATTATGTAATTATTTTTATTTCTTCATTATTTCAACTGTAATCAAAATTTTAAATTTAAGATTCACAAGTAAATTTATTTTATATTAAAAATTTTGCAGATGGACTTTAAGACATTTGATTAATATCAAAGCACTTTAGGACTTCCAGTGAATACAGTTATAGATTAATATGTAGGCCTATTATTGTGTAATTCCATTGTGATCAATTATTAGAACTTCTGAAGATTTCTGTCCTCATTAACTGAGTCTCAAAATGTATTTAATATTCTAAATCTTTGCTCATATAGCTAATAATTAAACATTTCAGAATGTATACCAGAATGTAGTTAGGGGGCAAAAGACTGTTGCAGTTTGTTACATTTAATAAAAAGAAAAAAAAACACAGGAAGAATAAGCAAAATCTTCAAGTGTATTCTTTTAGATTTATGTTTAGGCCTAAATGTTTGTTTACAAATATTTCGAAAAGGCCTAACACATTATTGAATAAAGCAGTGTCTCAAAGCTAACGTTACCTGTAATAATTAAAGCAGAAAAGTTACGGAAATGATGTAATTCCGATCAAAACAATTTTTAATTATCCAAAATAAAGTTTCATTCCCTTGCGCTACTCAGGTCTCTTCGCCGATGACGTCACGTACCAAGCTGTCCCATAATTCCTTGCGAAAACGTCGAAAATCGATTACATTCTGATACATTTTTATTTTATTTTTTTTATTTGAAACCAAATAAAATGAATATGCATTCATATTTTATAAATATAGAATAATTCATCACAGATAAAAATCTGTTCTTTAACATTGTTTTTTAATAATGTGTAATAATATATATATATATATACAGTATATATTCTGTATTAGCATAATGGCTGCTTAGCACTCCTTACTTGCAAACTAGACCCTTTAAGAGAAGACTAATTAACCTTAATTACTTAAAGGAATCGACTAATAAGATACGATTTTTTACTGTTTAGTAAAAATACCAAATCATGAACACTCATAAAATCAGATACTGTATGTAGTAAACGAACTATAGTGGTGTGAAGTTTCATTTGAGGGCAATATATTATTGCAGACAGGAAACATATAAAACGAGTAAAAATACAAAATTTTTTTTATTCATCAAACACAGGTTCTTTAAAATGATTCCAACTTACAGACTATTGGGTTCGTATACATACAATAATCGTCTACACAAACAAGCCTCTATTGTGGCAACCGACACACGACTTATAGCTAAACTTAACCTACTTACAAACTAAGGAAGGAGAAATAAAATATAGATAGGGATAGTAGTAGAATAAAGGAGAAAATACCCGGGAGTTTTCTGCCACGTGGTCTCGGATGATTCACCGTCTTGAAATTCTTAATGACTGCAGACCTTATTTTCTTTCCTCTTATGAACGTCTACGTTTTCTGAAGTTGTCTTGTGGTCTTCCCGCTTGCCGTTACTTGAACATGGGGGAACTCGATTTCTTTAGCAATTGCCCTACGTTCCTCTATAATTCAGCCGTCTTACAAGGTTCCGATACCTCTGATCTCTCACTATGCGATCAGGGTATGATCCTCCTTCGGTTTTCTATCGCAAGGTTTCTTACTTCTTGCTCGACCCCTCGGTCAGGACCACACTCGTTTTCGTCCTCTCTCGACGAAATCGCAGCCACTTCTCCTTTCTTTCACCTCGCCTCCTCTCCAGGGGGTTATTGCTCCTTTTGTCTTCTTGACATTGTTTCACAGAATCGGTGATGTCACCCGAGGGAATAGGGATTAAGGGAGAAAGTTCTAGAACAGTTAAGACAAAAGAACAGAGGAGATACTTAAGCCTAACTAAAATTAACAAAAATATATATAAAACTATGGCCGACGGCCTCAGTGGTACCTCGTACTTCGAATTTAATTCGTTTCAGGAAGTTGTTTGAACTCTGAATTGTTCGAAGTCCGAATCAATTCTTTCCACATTAAAAATAATGGGAGTGAATTCGTTTTTACGGGCATAAACAATACCCATTTCGAAAAATTTAAACAGCAAGTACAGGTAATTTAAGGTTAAAAATTACACAATTAAATGCCCTAAATAATAAGTGAAAATATGAAAACAATAAATAAAATACGTATATACTGTGTAATAAAATGAAAATTGCATTTACTCTATTAGTGTGAAGAGGGTGATGTTTCGTTTCTTCAGGTCATTACACAGCTACTTGGCTTTCTCACAAATAATCCTATCGGAGATGATATCACCAGCCAATTGCTTTTCATTTATCCATACTAGGAGTTTTGTTTTTCCATCCCCTCAATAACTTGCGATCTCCTGAAGGTCAACGTTATCACTTCTTTAATTAACCATATTTTCTGCTTTGATTGCTCTCTATTCTTTAAAATGGTGCACACCGTCGACTTCGGCATCTTGAAAATGGTCGTTAGATCTGTGGCTTTGTGTCAAAATTTTTTTTCGTAGAATTTTAAAATTTTTTCGGTGCGATCTTCACTACATCGAAGGAAGGTACTGAGGGCATCATTTTTCAACATTAAAAACATTAAAAAATACACGCGTTTTAACATGCCGGGGTCCTATATTCCCCCGCGCGCCTAACCGTGGGTAACACGTGTACCGCTGTCATGCTTCGCTGTAAGTTCCTTTTTCACCTCAATCGTCAATACTACAAATTCTTCTTAAGCTTTATTGCTTCTACAGATTTCTTGGATGCCATGGTTAATAGTAAGAATTATATACAAACAAACCAAACATAAAGAGAAAAAAGTACTGAAAACACATAAGTGTAAGGCAAGAGATGCTTTCACAGCGAGAGCGAGTGAGGATTTGGGCGCATATCAAATGGCTTTTACGAAGCGAGCGCATTTTTTCACTGAATGCTCTAGTTCGAACGTAGAAGCATCGTTCGAACTTCGATTTTCGAAGTTCGAACTTGTACATTGTAAGAGTCGTACTTGTACATTGTAGGCCTACTAGAAAAAAAAAATGCAGTTCAGGTAAATTGACCCTATTCTAATTTTAATGTTAACACGTTTTCTATCAGTAACTATTCTATTTAAATTAGTTTTATCATCTGCCTAGAAATTATTTTATTTACTTTTACTTTTCTGGCTGTTATGTATATGTGTACAGTACATAACAGCCAGAAAAGACAAACAAGAGAAAGTATTGAAATAATGCCAAATTTGACTCTACGAAGTCTGCAAATCTCAACGCTTTGAGATCTCCTTGACCCAAAAACATCAAAATAAAAAATAATAATAGGTTGGTTGGTTTTGGTTTTTTGGCGCAAGGGCCATATAGGCTAAACTGCGCTAGGGTAAATAGTGAAATATTTCAAACATGACAAATAACAAACATATGACAAAAATTAAATACAAAAAAACAACGACAAATACAGTCGACCCCCCTATAAGATCATAGATACGTTCCATTCTTTAGGAAGCCGATTTCTTACGAGTCCTTCCAATCACAGCCTGACACATGTGAAGTTTACGGACTAAGGCTGATTGAAAGGTTTTCTTTCATAAAATTAATCGATTCTAGACTAATCTGACTCAACATTTCCAAAATACGTATATTTTTTTGGAAATAATCCGTATAAACTACGCTATAAACAAAAAATTGTAGGATTACTTACCGAGTGTGCACCATTCGACATGGCCATTGCTCAAGCTTGTATTCGTCGCGGAACAGCTCAGCACTTTCACCACTTCACTTTGTATAAATCTTTATTTCCGAAGACGGCCTCGGCTCCGCAAAGCACCACCGAGGTTAGGAGCAGAATGTTTACAAGCATATTACATGTAAAACAGGTTACATAACAAGAATATGTTAGATTACAACTATATGTTTTAGAGTTCAGTTAATGTACTTGGCAAATTATTGACTGCAGAGTAGCCAAATACTTACATAAAAATTTGCATAGGAGTTGATTACATAAATACGTGGTAACATACATCGAGTATTATTAACAAATGAACATAGAATATTATAATACAAAATATTATATCAATGATAAACACATTCGAGAAAACATCAGTCCATTGAGACAAATTGACCTAATTAACGGTAGTTCTGTTGAAATAAGTATATACTAGTTCTTTAAATGCCACAAAACAGTTTTTGTCTTTGACAAGTATGTCAAGGCTGCAAGGCCAATTTTCTTCTCGCGGAAGTAGAGTGGTGATGGTAAAACGCTTATCGTCCAACATAGGGCATTTAAATAGATAGTGTTTTACTCCATCTGTTTCGTTACAAATTTCGCACAGTGAGTTTTCCGATTTGCCAAACCTGTGAAGATATTGGTTGAACTTCCCATGTCCAGTATAGAATTGGACCAATTTTTGGTCAATGATTGGAAGAGTAGAATCTGAAACCTTGGGAAAAAACTCCTTTGTAAGACATTCGCTATGCTCCTCCCATTGTCTTTGCCAGATAGCAAATGCATTTTCTTTTGTTTGTCTTAAGATGTGACATTGGGGAGTGGCATTATAGCTTGGTTCACTTTCTAGTTCAGAAGCCATGCGGGCAAGTTGGTCAGCCCGCTCGTTTCCAGAAACACCAGCATGACCCCTGACCCAAACGATGGCATACCTGTTGATATCTTTGGCCAATTCCAGCAAGATATCGTGGACTATAGGTGAACGCCACTGGAGGTTGTGAATGGCTTGCGTAGACGAGTAGGAGTCTGTAAAGATAGTTATTTCTGTTCTATTATATATGGAGTCGCACCATCTAATGGCCGAAAGAATGGCCCAGAGTTCTGCTTGAAAAACGGAACAGGTTCCCCCAAGTCTTGTTTTGTATGTGAATGTTTCTTCATTATTAGCATACACTACAAAGGCACATCCAACAGCCGTATTATTCTTTGAGCCATCTGTAAATATGGTGAGATGTTGTATGGGCCAGGGTTGATCAGCGATGTCAGGCCAGTAAGCTGGGTTAATGCTGGGGACACCCTTTTTAGTGCGTTCAATGTTATCATAAGGTATTCCATTGATCGAGTTGATTTGATCGTCTCGGATGAGCCACCTTTGTGTGATTAAACTGATGGTAAGCTGGATGGGCAGTTTTCCAGCCAAAAGTTGTAACGCTTTTGTGGGAGCTGTAGAGTAAGCCCTACAGATACGAATAAGTGCTCTTCGTTGTGCACTTTGTAGTTTTCTATCAATATGCACCATTCCGAGGCAGTCAGACCAGACTGGAGCAGCGTAACTAATCATTGGTATAAATACCGAATCATATATTATGCTCATTATTTTTGAGCAAAGCCCCCATTTACTTTTTGCTACTCTTGACATGGTATTAAAAAGTAGGTTTGTCCTATCACAGATGTACTGTATGTGAGGTATCCAGCTGAGCTTGTGATGTAGAATCAGGCCCAAGTATTTTAGTGTAGGTACAATCTGTACACTAGTGTTTCCCATATGGATCATAGGTGTCCTTCTGTATAGGTGTGGAGCCCTTGGTTTTGTAAAGATAATACCTTTAGTCTTTTTGGGGTTAAAATCCAACTTGTTGTTTGTACCCCACTCCACCACCTTAGCTAGGATGTTGGTTGCCTTTTTTTCTATTTCTGCTCTGGATCGAGCACATACTAGAATCATAGCGTCATCCGCGTACGCTACAGCCCATTCACCACCTAGGTTTGTATTTAGGAAATCATTAAAAATAAGATTCCAAAGGATGGGGCCGAAGACAGACCCCTGAGGACAACCACGGGTGATTTGCCTGTTGAATGTGATCGAGCCAATGCTGAAGGTAGCAGTGCGTTCTTGTAAATATTCATTGATCATGTTATAAATGTAAGCAGGGCATTGGCTTTGCCTAAGCCTAAATAAAACCATTGGCCACCAAGCCGAGTTGAAAGCACCAGCGATGTCCAAACTGAGTCCAAGAACGTAAGGATATGTTTCCTGAAGCTCTCTGATTTTACGTGTTAGAGAGAGGATGGCATCAACCGTACACTTCCCTGGACGAAATCCAAATTGTTGCTGATGCAGGTAACCTTGGGTTTCCAAATGCCAGGTCAGTCTGTTTGTTAGAAGACGTTCAAGGACCTTTCCCATCATTGGTAGAAGAGAGATGTTCCTGTAATCATTTGGTGTGTGAATATTGGCTGACCTTGTTTTTGGAATCATGATTAATCTTGCTTTCTTCCATGCTGTTGGAAAGACATTATAATGTAGGCAGCAATTGTAAAGATTCAAAAGGATCTCAGGACGATGTTCCCATATCATTTTGACTATATCAGTAGTGATCCCATCGGGGCCTGGTGCCTTTCTGCTTGCCAGTCTTTTTATAGCCGCATTAACTTCTACTACCGTGAACTGAGGAGGAGGGTAAGAGACCAGCGGACGAGAAGCTGTTTGATTTCTTATATATTGATGAAATTCAGAATCGTTTAAGAGATTATCTTTCGGACACAAAACGTCCATCAAATGTTCAACCGTGTTTTCCATACTGCCGTCAACGCCTTCTGTGAATCCTGTGAGACAGGTGGGAGTTTTAAGTTTCGAAGCACAGTATTTGTAAACAAACCCCCAAGGATCAGATGTGGCAGATGAGCAGAATTCACGCCAGGACTGAATCTTGGCTTCTCTGATGGTATCCTTGTAATTTGCTTGATACTGAAGGTATTGAGTTTTTAATAAAGCTCTCTCAGGAGTTTTGCAGCGTTGAAATAGTCTCTTGTTTCTGTTGTTCTTTAATCTCATGTCTGCCAACTCATCATTCCACCAAGGAACTCCCTTTTTATTTGGCTTGCGAATAGAAAAGGTGCAATCACAGGCGTTACCGATGGTATGTATTTGCCGGTTGATAAAGTCCACTGCTGCATCCCTGTCCTGCAAGTCAGAATGTGGGATAATGTAATTATCCAGGTAACCAAAAAATTGTTCCCAATTAGCGTTGTTAGTGAACAGCTCAGCAAACAGCGGCCGATTTCTAATAACTTACTTTTCTGCGAAAACTTCGTTGAACTTTGGAAACATCATTAATATAAATAATTTTAATCGCCGTTGAATAAGAAATGTTTCTTTCACAAGAAATGTATAAAATTACAGTACTGTATTAGACTTACGGTACCTAATTTACATACTGACAGACGATAGTTAGCGTAAAAATCTCCGTAGCGTGGCGCCACGCTAGACGGCGGAAATTATATATTTAATTATAACAAAGTTACAATAAGTTAATATATAATTATATATACAGTACCTAATTTATATATAATTAATATATAATTATATGTACAGTACCTAATTTATATATAATTTATATAATACTGTCCAGACGATAGAAATCTCTCCGTAGCGTGGCGCTACNCATGGGCACGAGTGTGTCTCCAGTCGGCGCTGTAATAAGGATTAGCTGACTTTGCAGCTGAGTCAGCTTCTTCATTTCCTCTTATACCTACATGGCCTGGGACCCAACAAATTTTTACAGAAATATTACTCGCAATAAGATGGCAAAACAGTTTGTGAATTTTAATCACTATAGAGTGAGAACTAGGTTCACACAAGATCAAAACCTGAAGTGCACTAACTGAAGTGCACTAACTAAGTCAGTGTAAATCACACGGCGACGATGACCTTTCCTAATTACAAATTTTAAGGCTAGGTAAATAGCCTGTAGCTCTGCAGTAAAGATGGAAGAATTCAGTGCAATTTGACTGCCACGATTTCATCCTGGCAGACAAAGGCTGAGCCAACGTAATCATCCGATTTCGATCCATCAGTGTAAATAGGAATTAAATTCCTGTCACGGTGTTGAATTTCTGCAAAGTGCTGTCTATAGACGTAATCTGGAGTGGATTCCTTAGGAAATTGCTTTAAGCTAAAGTCAACATTTATCACATGAATTGACCAATGTGATATACTATCAACATCCAGCTGTGAAATGTTGCTTGTGTCCAGATCAATCGTGCTGCTTACATTCTCCATTCTTATGTCGAATGTAGGGACACTACTTCTACGGGCAGCAAATAATCTTCTCAGCTGAGTATCTGATACTGTGCAATCAACAAAAGGTTTAGTCTAAGATTTCTGTTTTATATAATAAAAAAGACACAACTGTTCTCTCCTGAGAGATAGTGGAGGCTCATAAGCATCCCCATACAGGCTTTGAACAGGAGAAGTTCGAAACGCACCAGTTTACAAACGCAATGCTTGATGGTGGATCGGATCCAGCACCGGAAGAATAGATTCACGCGCAGAACCGTAGTAAAAATAATAATAAAATAAAGTAAAAAAAAAAACCTGAAAAAATTTTGGTGTGGTGTTTCCTGTAATATCTCAGGATGAAATAATAATTAAGAAACGAAATTTGGCTTGGTTAGTTGTGTATAATGGACATTAATGCAATTAAATTTTGGAGGTTAAAGGTCGAGGCAGTCATATGTCATATCTCAAGAGGAAAATTGATGAAATTTTACTCGTTATTAGCATTTACCATTCTTCTACTAGCCACTCGAAATGCTGCTAAAACTTGTGGAAGTCTAAAAAAACTCGTTTTAATCAACATATTCTCATATTATATGTCATATTAATTTAAACATTCAAAAAATAGAAAAAAGAAGTGATTAGCATCCCTCTTGCCCTTTACTTAACATTGATCATAAATTGTTTTTAAAAAAACAGCTTTGAATTTTAAGAAATAATTTTTTCCTACGTAAATGCAAAGAAATGCATCAATTGTATTTCACCTTTATTCATTCTGTATAAAGTAATTATTATTGAGTATTGTGAATCTTCATTATCAATCCTCACTAGCTTATTTAATGTTAATAACAATCATCAATTGACAAATCATTTAAATTAATACATTTATTTCCCTTTATTTGAGGCTTCAGTGTTTGATTTATTACAAATATCAAAACGAAATTTAAGGACTCTAAAATATTTCTTTGTGCATTACTTTACTGGGTGACTCATTAATGTTTATAAGAATTTAAATAATTGATATTTCAATGTCTGAAATAAAATACTAAAAACCTCTTCCTTCTCTGTTAATTAAATTATATTAATCAAATTAAATGCTAAATATTTATTTGCATAACGAAATATAAATGTTTTGTTTTCTTGTTTAAAGTAAAACAGTTTATACAGTAAATCAATATAATACTATAAAACAGGGCTGTGGAGTCGGAGTCGTGGAGTTTTAGTGTTTTAGCCGGAGTCGGAGTCGTCAAAAAATCCGCCGACTCCGACTCCTTTTTACTTACCAACTTATGTATATAAAACAGAAAAGTATTGGAATCGTGTCAAATTTGAACCTCCAAAGTTTTTTTTTTTTTTGCAAATCTACACGTTTGGAAACCTCCCGAACGCTCAATAAAAGAGGAAAAATTGTGTGTGTGTGTTGGCTTCTAATTTGTTTAATTAACTTCTTTATTTTCTATTCTGAGATATTAAACAATATCTCAGAATAGGTAAAGTTTAAGAAATGAAATGTGGCACTGTAGCTTATGTATAAAGGAGCATTAATACAAACATCGCTAAACCCGATATACAATAACTACATACCAACAGAATGCCGAAAATCTATCGGGCTAGTTTAAGACGAATTACTAAATAAATTACGTAACCTAAGCGTAGAGAGTAACCTAGGCTCTAGAGGTAAGCGTTATAAATTATAAATAAATAAATTTATTTATTTATAATTATTAACGTTAATAAGAGATGGCGCCTAACGCTTACCTCTAGATCCAAATTGGTTAAGTAATTTATTTAGTAATTCGCCTTAAACTAGCCCGATAGATTTTCGGCATTCTGTTGGTGTGGAGCATTAATACTATTAAATTTTGGTTTTTAATTAATTAAAGGTCGACAGGATAAAGACACAAAAGGGGTCATGTGTCATATCTCTTAATGAATATTTTACTCGTTATTAGAGTTCAAAATTTAAAAAAATAAAATAAAACTTGCCTCTACTCTCAAAGTAAGCTTTTTTGTCATTTTATAATAGTACAGTAAAACATGTTAAGATGTTCTTGCCTAAGATGTTAGAATGTGTGTAGGGACATGATTTAGTTCAACCACTTTGACGCTTAATTTAATAACTAACTCCTGTGTTAAACCATCCGACTCCGATTCTGACCACTTTGACCACAGAAATTATTAGGCTTCAAACAGGGTGAACAAAATCATGCCCCCCACACAGTCTAACATCCACACATATAGAAAAAACCTCGAATCTTTTGCTTAATTAACTCGAAATTTCAAGGTGTTCTGAGTACAAAAATTTAAAAATTTCGGAGGGGTCATTTTTCGACCGAGCGCTACACTTTGTTATATATCCTCTGTTATATATAACAGCCGGAAAAGTAAAAATTATCGAATACATATTTATATATTACTTAGAGGAGTCTTTTAGCTTTGAAATAAAAAGTTTCTACGTTCTATCTTTATTAGAATTCTATTTATTGAATCTTTTATTCTGAGGTCATGTGATGACATCAGAATTTCCGGGTCTCTTTCGGCAACAACTCCGCCCCTGGTCGGAGTTGGAGTCGGTAGAATTTTACGCGACTCCACAGCCCTGCTAAAAAATAAAACAAATTTCAAGATTATTTTCATAAATAATTTTGATGCAAATTAGAAAAATGTCCTAAAATAATATTGGCACAAAACCAAGAATATCATCGCCGTACTAAACATATTAAAACGAGACATTTCTTTGTTCGTGAGCTAGTTATTAATGGAACCATTGTGGTGAAGAGAGTGGCCACAGAATTCCAGGTAGCTGACATAATGACAAAACTACTACACAAAACATGACTTGAATCACTTTGCAAGTACATGGGGATCCAACAGATCATTCAATGAGGGAAAGTGTTGAAAAATAAGAAAAATATTAACATTTTCATGATCTGTTGATTGGTGGCAACACTGAACATTTTTACTGTAAGCTCACCGCACCCCTTTTTTTGTTCTACTCTTCCCGCCTTTTTTTAAGACGTGGATGAATTGTGTGAAGTTGTAGTTAATATATGTTTCTTTTGTGTTTAATTAATTAAAAGTTTTTGTTAACTAGAAAAGTGTGTTAGAGGTTCTGACATCAAGTTTTAACAATTTCTAGTCATAATCGAAAAAAGACAGTGTACTGGAACTTTTACTGGACAGTGTACTGAAACACTGTTCACTGTTCAAAGTTCCAGTACACTGACACTGTTCACTGTCAGTGTACTGGAACTTTGTTCACAGTACACTGACACAATTGTACTGGAATTTTGTTCCAGTACACTGTCGTTTTTCGATTGACACTTTGACAATGTATATAGCATCTTATTTCAATAGACGGACAGCCAAATTCAGGTTCCAACGTCTTAATTTCTATTATCAAAATTTACAGAAGATTGATATTGTAATCAATATATAAAAATAAATCATTTGAATTTAAATTTATAAACAGATCTATATAAAGAATAATATAAGAATATTCTTGGAGAGAAATTAGGTAAAATATTAATCATGACATATTATTCACTCACCTAAAATACAAAGCACATAGACTAACAAGAAAGTATGGTAATAACTTTCATATTTTTGTTAACTTTCATAGCTTTATATAATAATTATATAAAAATAATTTCGTTCCTTTAATATCTACAAAAATTATTAGGACAGTTATAAAACGTGTAAATTTTGTACGTACAGTACGTGTCAATAACTTATGGAAATTAATTTTTAAGGCTCTTCAACACGATCGCTTCGCATTGCTGTTTAGTGATAACCCAGCAAGACACAGAGAGAGAAAGAAGACTACGGTCTACACAAGAGGTACTCAGAAGTTCGTATTGGGTATACGACTATTAGTTTGGGGACCACATTACTACAAAAGTCATAAAATACTGAATTAATTTTAACCAATAAATAAATATATAGTCTACTGTATTTATATATATTTTATAACACAATTTTCATCCAGCAACGCATTGCTTATCATTCCCAGCCGCTAAAAAATTTTATTTAAAAAATAATTTTATATCATTAATCATAATAAGTAAATAAAATTGTGTTGAGATTTTATTACAATTTCTTTTTTAGTATTTTTAATTATTATACAATGGTAAAAAGTCTAATTTCGAGGGTTGGGATGAGTTTGTAATTGCTAATAACGAAGAAAATCTTCATTAAGTCCGACCCCTCTGGATACAGAAAAATTTCGGTATTTCGAAACTCAAGGAAACAAAACACACGACTTTAAATTATCCGGGTTCGAATTTTGTAATTTTGTAATTCTGTAATCCGAATTTTTTTGTAATTCTCAAATAAAATTATGACATTATTTTAATTTTATTCAGAATTCCAGAAAACTTAGATTTGAAAAAGGAGGTAAGACAGATCAGGCACATTTTAACAATGTGTTAGCATATGATGATGGCAATTGCAAATTGACTATCAGATATCACTGTTTGTTAGAAACATTTAGGTTTTACATGGTTTTATATGTATTTACTGTCCGATTATTTATCCAAGTATTTTATTAATTTGCATTTATTTGCATATTAAAACACATATACATACACACATTTTTCAGGTAATTTCACGAAGTCCAAGCTGATCAAGATTGGTGGGTAGCAGGAGCATCAGTAAGGTACAGGACACTTGGGGCATGTGCTACCCTTTGTCGTCGGAATACTCTTTTCTTAATTCCCAAGGAAGCTCTAAAGTTTCATTTTATTTTTAAATTAGTTACTCATAGTATCGATATTAAAAGTTTAAGTAACCATGATAGAATCAAAAATAAATAACTTAATTTAAATCGAAGCGTACCGCATACATAAAATCATAAATTAAAAGAAAATATTGCGCTTTCGATCATATATTACATATAACTATTGCTTCCAGAACTAAAAATAATTTGTCTCTATTTCTTTGTTGATAAATGGGAATTAAATTGCACATATAAAACAAATTTTTATCCGAAATTTATTGAATCTAAATCAAAAGTTGGTAATGAAACATTAAAATTTTCTTCAAATTATAATAAATGTAGATAATAAATTAAAATGTCTAAATATATATATAAAAAAAAATATTTTTTTCTAGAATTTATCTTTCTTTCATTCCTGGAATAGTTAGCGTAGTATTTTGTTTGCGCACGTGTATTTTTTAATCCTTTATAATATCAACAGCACCTGTAACGCAATATCCTAATATTTTTTCAGGAAATCTCTTTATCTTTTTATCCGTAATCTTTGAAACAATTGTTTTAAAATATTTTTCCGTTAGTTCATTTTTATCAAATCCGGGAACACTTCTATAATTAGATCTTGCTCTTTAACGTCACTTTTCACATTTTTATAACTTTATTATTTATATTCTAGAAATTTATAAAATATTATCTCAAAATTCTTAATTTTAAGGTCTTTATTTTCAATTTTTTTGTATTATATTTTGCAATCATTTAAAAAATCAACAAATTATTATTTTATTTTTTATATAATTAAATATATTTTAGCAATTCAATTGTTTCAATTACATTCACAGAGAAAGAATTTACCCTACGATTGCATTTAGATATTTAGATATTAAATTTATATTCTCATTATTTAATGTTCTCCCCTCTTTTTTCATTTCGTCGTTATCATATTCTATCTTCTAACATATGGGAGATTCGAAGCAGTTAAGTGAAAAATTATGACTAACACTTTATCTAGAAATTAATATTTTTAGCTAGATATTCACTTATTTAATATTTTTTCACAATTTTTTTATTTAGCCTACATATTGTCATTGTTATTCACGTTGTGTTATACAGTAGTTAAATTATTCTAAACTTTTCCAACTGACTGTAAAGATAGAAATAAAAGGATGGTTTACTAACAAGTAAGGTCTGTTATTGTCTTTTGTAAAATTATTTGACTGTTTAAAATCGGGATAAGAAGACACTTTGTATCAGCATTTAACTGATAATGAAAAAAAGTCCTATAAAATTATACTAAAGCCGATNTTTAGTCGGAATCGGAGTCAGAGTCGTCAAAAAATCCGCCGACTCCGACTCCTTTTTACTTACCAACTTATGTATATAAAACAGAAAAGTATTGGAATCGTGTCAAATTTGAACCTCCAAAGTTTTTTTTTTTTTTGCAAATCTACACGTTTGGAAACCTCCCGAACGCTCAATAAAAGAGGAAAAATTGTGTGTGTGTGTTGGCTTCTAATTTGTTTAATTAACTTCTTTATTTTCTATTCTGAGATATTAAACAATATCTCAGAATAGGTAAAGTTTAAGAAATGAAATGTGGCACTGTAGCTTATGTATAAAGGAGCATTAATACAAACATCGCTAAACCCGATATACAATAACTACATACCAACAGAATGCCGAAAATCTATCGGGCTAGTTTAAGGCGAATTACTAAATAAATTACGTAACCTAAGCGTAGAGAGTAACCTAGGCTCTAGAGGTAAGCGTTATAAATTATAAATAAATAAATTTATTTATTTATAATTATTAACGTTAATAAGAGATGGCGCCTAACGCTTACCTCTAGATCCAAATTGGTTAAGTAATTTATTTAGTAATTCGCCTTAAACTAGCCCGATAGATTTTCGGCATTCTGTTGGTGTGGAGCATTAATACTATTAAATTTTGGTTTTTAATTAATTAAAGGTCGACAGGATAAAGACACAAAAGGGGTCATGTGTCATATCTCTTAATGAATATTTTACTCGTTATTAGAGTTCAAAATTTAAAAAAATAAAATAAAACTTGCCTCTACTCTCAAAGTAAGCTTTTTTGTCATTTTATAATAGTACAGTAAAACATGTTAAGATGTTCTTGCCTAAGATGTTAGAATGTGTGTAGGGACATGATTTAGTTCAACCACTTTGACGCTTAATTTAATAACTAACTCCTGTGTTAAACCATCCGACTCCGATTCCGACCACTCTGACCACAGAAATTATTAGGCTTCAAACAGGGTGAACAAAATCATGCCCCCCACACAGTCTAACATCCACACATATAGAAAAAACCTCGAATCTTTTGCTTAATTAACTCGAAATTTCAAGGTGTTCTGAGTACAAAAATTTAAAAATTTCGGAGGGGTCATTTTTCGACCGAGCGCTACACTTTGTTATATATCCTCTGTTATATATAACAGCCGGAAAAGTAAAAATTATCGAATACATATTTATATATTACTTAGAGGAGTCTTTTAGCTTTGAAATAAAAAGTTTCTACGTTCTATCTTTATTAGAATTCTATTTATTGAATCTTTTATTCTGAGGTCATGTGATGACATCAGAATTTCCGGGTCTCTTTCGGCAACAACTCCGCCCCTGGTCGGAGTTGGAGTCGGTAGAATTTTACGCGACTCCACAGCCCTGCTAAAAAATAAAACAAATTTCAAGATTATTTTCACAAATAATTTTGATGCAAATTAGAAAAATGTCCTAAAATAATATTGGCACAAAACCAAGAATATCATCGCCGTACTAAACATATTAAAACGAGACATTTCTTTGTTCGTGAGCTAGTTATTAATGGAACCATTGTGGTGAAGAGAGTGGCCACAGAATTCCAGGTAGCTGACATAATGACAAAACTACTACACAAAACATGACTTGAATCACTTTGCAAGTACATGGGGATCCAACAGATCATTCAATGAGGGAAAGTGTTGAAAAATAAGAAAAATATTAACATTTTCATGATCTGTTGATTGGTGGCAACACTGAACATTTTTACTGTAAGCTCACCGCACCCCTTTTTTTGTTCTACTCTTCCCGCCTTTTTTTAAGACGTGGATGAATTGTGTGAAGTTGTAGTTAATATATGTTTCTTTTGTGTTTAATTAATTAAAAGTTTTTGTTAACTAGAAAAGTGTGTTAGAGGTTCTGACATCAAGTTTTAACAATTTCTAGTCATAATCGAAAAAAGACAGTGTACTGGAACTTTTACTGGACAGTGTACTGAAACACTGTTCACTGTTCAAAGTTCCAGTACACTGACACTGTTCACTGTCAGTGTACTGGAACTTTGTTCACAGTACACTGACACAATTGTACTGGAATTTTGTTCCAGTACACTGTCGTTTTTCGATTGACACTTTGACAATGTATATAGCATCTTATTTCAATAGACGGACAGCCAAATTCAGGTTCCAACGTCTTAATTTCTATTATCAAAATTTACAGAAGATTGATATTGTAATCAATATATAAAAATAAATCATTTGAATTTAAATTTATAAACAGATCTATATAAAGAATAATATAAGAATATTCTTGGAGAGAAATTAGGTAAAATATTAATCATGACATATTATTCACTCACCTAAAATACAAAGCACATAGACTAACAAGAAAAGTATGGTAATAACTTTCATATTTTTGTTAACTTTCATAGCTTTATATAATAATTATATAAAAATAATTTCGTTCCTTTAATATCTACAAAAATTATTAGGACAGTTATAAAACGTGTAAATTTTGTACGTACAGTACGTGTCAATAACTTATGGAAATTAATTTTTAAGGCTCTTCAACACGATCGCTTCGCATTGCTGTTTAGTGATAACCCAGCAAGACACAGAGAGAGAAAGAAGACTACGGTCTACACAAGAGGTACTCAGAAGTTCGTATTGGGTATACGACTATTAGTTTGGGGACCACATTACTACAAAAGTCATAAAATACTGAATTAATTTTAACCAATAAATAAATATATAGTCTACTGTATTTATATATATTTTATAACACAATTTTCATCCAGCAACGCATTGCTTATCATTCCCAGCCGCTAAAAAATTTTATTTAAAAAATAATTTTATATCATTAATCATAATAAGTAAATAAAATTGTGTTGAGATTTTATTACAATTTCTTTTTTAGTATTTTTAATTATTATACAATGGTAAAAAGTCTAATTTCGAGGGTTGGGATGAGTTTGTAATTGCTAATAACGAAGAAAATCTTCATTAAGTCCGACCCCTCTGGATACAGAAAAATTTCGGTATTTCGAAACTCAAGGAAACAAAACACACGACTTTAAATTATCCGGGTTCGAATTTTGTAATTTTGTAATTCTGTAATCCGAATTTTTTTGTAATTCTCAAATAAAATTATGACATTATTTTAATTTTATTCAGAATTCCAGAAAACTTAGATTTGAAAAAGGAGGTAAGACAGATCAGGCACATTTTAACAATGTGTTAGCATATGATGATGGCAATTGCAAATTGACTATCAGATATCACTGTTTGTTAGAAACATTTAGGTTTTACATGGTTTTATATGTATTTACTGTCCGATTATTTATCCAAGTATTTTATTAATTTGCATTTATTTGCATATTAAAACACATATACATACACACATTTTTCAGGTAATTTCACGAAGTCCAAGCTGATCAAGATTGGTGGGTAGCAGGAGCATCAGTAAGGTACAGGACACTTGGGGCATGTGCTACCCTTTGTCGTCGGAATACTCTTTTCTTAATTCCCAAGGAAGCTCTAAAGTTTCATTTTATTTTTAAATTAGTTACTCATAGTATCGATATTAAAAGTTTAAGTAACCATGATAGAATCAAAAATAAATAACTTAATTTAAATCGAAGCGTACCGCATACATAAAATCATAAATTAAAAGAAAATATTGCGCTTTCGATCATATATTACATATAACTATTGCTTCCAGAACTAAAAATAATTTGTCTCTATTTCTTTGTTGATAAATGGGAATTAAATTGCACATATAAAACAAATTTTTATCCGAAATTTATTGAATCTAAATCAAAAGTTGGTAATGAAACATTAAAATTTTCTTCAAATTATAATAAATGTAGATAATAAATTAAAATGTCTAAATATATATATAAAAAAAAATATTTTTTTCTAGAATTTATCTTTCTTTCATTCCTGGAATAGTTAGCGTAGTATTTTGTTTGCGCACGTGTATTTTTTAATCCTTTATAATATCAACAGCACCTGTAACGCAATATCCTAATATTTTTTCAGGAAATCTCTTTATCTTTTTATCCGTAATCTTTGAAACAATTGTTTTAAAATATTTTTCCGTTAGTTCATTTTTATCAAATCCGGGAACACTTCTATAATTAGATCTTGCTCTTTAACGTCACTTTTCACATTTTTATAACTTTATTATTTATATTCTAGAAATTTATAAAATATTATCTCAAAATTCTTAATTTTAAGGTCTTTATTTTCAATTTTTTTGTATTATATTTTGCAATCATTTAAAAAATCAACAAATTATTATTTTATTTTTTATATAATTAAATATATTTTAGCAATTCAATTGTTTCAATTACATTCACAGAGAAAGAATTTACCCTACGATTGCATTTAGATATTTAGATATTAAATTTATATTCTCATTATTTAATGTTCTCCCCTCTTTTTTCATTTCGTCGTTATCATATTCTATCTTCTAACATATGGGAGATTCGAAGCAGTTAAGTGAAAAATTATGACTAACACTTTATCTAGAAATTAATATTTTTAGCTAGATATTCACTTATTTAATATTTTTTCACAATTTTTTTATTTAGCCTACATATTGTCATTGTTATTCACGTTGTGTTATACAGTAGTTAAATTATTCTAAACTTTTCCAACTGACTGTAAAGATAGAAATAAAAGGATGGTTTACTAACAAGTAAGGTCTGTTATTGTCTTTTGTAAAATTATTTGACTGTTTAAAATCGGGATAAGAAGACACTTTGTATCAGCATTTAACTGATAATGAAAAAAAGTCCTATAAAATTATACTAAAGCCGATCCATAGAAGATTTCTTCATTCAGATATAAGTGTATAAAAAGTTCTAACAAACTTATTATTTTTCAATTATTTTTAAGTTAAAATAATATATATGTTAGGCTCAAAGACTGAAATCGCTCATTGAGCGAAAAAAACGACCACAACGCGTTGTGGCTAATTCAAAACGACCACAAAGCGAAATTTGTGTCGTGACTTTCATGATATTTGACCACAACATGAATTTCCTAACCTAACCAGAACGGTTAGGTTAGGCTAGATTACTCGGACAGGTTGTAATTGGTTCGATTGTTTTATTTAGGGTGCCTGATGTTGATCGGAGACATGCAGCTCCTAGAAATGTTTTAGCTGTTGCTACGAGCATGAATCCATCAGGTCTCTATCAGTTAATAAAAATTCCTGACAAAATAATTATTTTTAGTAAATTAGTTGTTAGAAAACGTTGACATATCGAACACGCAACAGATTTTCACAAATGATTAGGCCTACATGTTAGAAAGTAACCAAGTAATCTAACTAACCTAACCTAACCAGAACGCATCGTGGTCAAATATCACGAAAGCCACGACACAAATTTCGCTTTGTGGTCATTTTTTTCGCTCAACGAGCGATTTCGGACTTTGAGCCTAACATATGAAATATTATCCCGATTATTCAAGATAATTTCGACTGAGGAGTCTGGGATAGATTTTATCGACACAAGGACCATTTTTGATTAAATTATGTCAAGTTTCCTAAGGTACAGAAATTGTAAAAATACGTAATTACTATATAAATAAGTAAACTCTAGTTATAAATAAAATTTATAACAATTACATGACAAAACAAAAGTTTTTCATCACTGTTTTTATTCGCATGTCATATTATTAAGTTTTATAATTGTACAGAATGTAAAGAATAATAATAAGCAAGCATCAGCAAAAAACAGTAGATATAATGATAACGGTAAAGTATATTGTAAATGATATTTTGTTTTATGTTTTATTATGTAAAATAAAATAAATTTAAAATTACAATAAAAACGTGTTTGTGTTTTTTAGAAAATCAAGCATTGCATCAAACTTTTGCCTATGTCCTGGTTTCCGGTTAATTCGCATCATTACCACAATGCTAGATTCTGTTAAACTTGCAACATTTAAAAAATTTGTTAAATATTTTTATAGACTAAGACTACAAGAAGGACAAATTAAAATGGTTAAACTGTCGCTTTATTCAATATTAGCACAAGAACAGTGTGCCCATTTATCACAACTGCTACATTTATTATTATTTTCCGAATAAATAAACATAAAAGTTTGAACTTACTTTAGACTATTTACTTTACCAGACGATAATGTCACTTCGCTCATGCTCAATTTCGCCATTTTGTAAGCAGGCGATATTTTTTTTCGTCGAAAAAATTTTTTATTTCGATTGTTATCTCAGCTTTTCTTTCTTGTTAAGATAGTATTTAAATTAAAAACATGTTTTCATAAATAAAATAAAATGTAAAAACATTTAAACTTTTACAAAAATTATTTTATGGTTTGAATTTGTTGGTAATTCTGAACACCAGGGGAGTTGGGTTCCATATTAGAAGCATCAATGGGGTCCGTTTTTCACGCATCTCCATCTTGGGTTAACTTAATTCCTGTCGACACCAAACTTTAAAAACGTGAAAATCACACAGATTAATATGTACCCCTAAGTCTCTGGAACGGAATACATGCTCCAGTGAACCTACAACTACACGATTTATATTTTAAAAATAATTAAATTCACTTAGCATTCAAAACTTGCGAATTTTGAAAAACACAAATTTGCTGATTAAATACGGACAACCGTTTAACTGAAATAAAACGGATTTTCTATAAAACGAATTTTCTCCTTGCTATGGATGTCTGCCTAGTTCAGTTCAGTCACAATCCGCTACAGTTCGCCTTTATTATCGGTTCGAAATGGGGTGGTTCCATAACACCCGCAGTGTTCCATAATACCATCTTTTCCTCTACTATTTAAAAATAATAAATACTGCGTTAATAGTCATTTAAAAGTAGATTTGAATTATATGCAAATCACCAGAATATTTTTGGGTTTTTTATATATGAATGAGATTGCGAATTTAGATGACGAACATTTGTTAAAATGTTGTCGAGATCTTCGAAGGAACTTGGAAGGAGATTTCGAAGGAACTGAAATGTTTGAAGAGATTAAGATGTTCCGATCGATAACGCAAGCCAATTACTCGGCTCCAGATGCGATGAAATACGTTATAAAAAACAGTTTTTTGGAAGCATACCCAAATTTATTAATTGCGCTACAAATAATGTTAACTACGCTAGTAACCGTGGCTTCAGCTAAACGTAGTTTCTCGCGATTAAAACTAATAAAAAATTATCTTCGATCATCAGTAAGCCAAGACCGATTTACATTTCTGGCTATTCTTTCAATAGAAAGCGAAGTAGCAAACTCAATCAATTTTGATGACGAAATCAAAGATTTTGCGGCGAAAAAAGCGAGAAAAATTATGTAATATTCATTTTACAAAAAGTATATGTAACATCCTTCGTACAGTACAGTCGATCCCCCTATAAGACGGTAGACACGTTCCGTTCTTTATGAATCAATTTTGTAAGAATCACAGCCAACCACAGCCCGACACGTGTGAAGTTTATGGACTACGGCTGTTTGAAAGGTTTTCTTTCATAAAATTAATCGATTCTAGACTAATCTGACTCAACATTTCCAAAATACGTATATTTTTTGGAAATAATCCGTATAAACTACGCTATAAACAAAAAATTGTAGGATTACTTACCGAGTGTGCACCATTCGACATCGCCGTTACTCAAGCTTGTTTTCGTCGCGGAACAGCGCAGCAAACCGCGGCCGCAATTTCTGGTGTTATTTTTATGAGAAAAATTCGTTGAACTTTGGAGACATCATTAATATAAATAATTTTAATCGCCGTTGAATAAGAAATGTTTCTTTCACAAGAAATGTATAAAATTACAGTGCTGTATTAGACTTACGGTACCTAATTTACATACTGTACAGACGATAGCTCGCCTAAACTGTCCATAGCGTAGCGCTAGACGGCGGAAAGTATATATATAATTATAATAAAGTTACAATAAATTAAGTTAATACATAATTATATATACAGTACCTAATTTATATATAATTTATATATAATTATATGTACAGACGATACTAAACTCAATTTACCCGCTTAAACTGTCCGTAGTGTGGCGCTGGACGGAGGAAAGTAGTTCGGCTGCCCGATGACGTTTTACGTAATTATAGGATTTTTTTTACCGTTGTTTACGGATACCGCCACAATTTTTTCGCCGTCTTATAGGAATCGTAATTATAGAAACCCGTCTTATAGGGGGATCTACTGTACGTATAATAAATAATTCCTTATTATGAAATTTAAGTATAGGATTTGAATGTGTATTCTGGGCAAAATTTTTGAACCGGGCCCCATAAAAGGTCACGCCGGCTCTGATTTTCAGCAAATTATTGAACAATCTAGGTCTGGATTTATTAACTTGTAGGATATATTCTATTTTTAGGTCAGACTTGCTATTGTGAATTTAACAGCGTGATGACTTTTAACTTATACAATAAAATACTTAATTTTATTTACAATAGCATTTATTAAAGCAAATATAATTGATAATTACAATTAAAATTTCTTGAATCGTTTATAAAATTCAGAAAATCTTGAGAAATAATCACATAAATTCTTTTTAAAACATTTAGAGACCCTTTCGAAATACATGCATCGCCCGACCAAAATTTGTGAAACGAACTGGAAAATATTCTTCAACAGTTCTCCTCGGATAATGCAATATCACGGTTAAACAGCGGTTTATGGATCCTAACAAACAGCTTAAAATTATTTCGTAATATTTAACGGCGTTATCGGTGCACTATAAGTTTTATATTTCTTTTGTTAAAATCTATTTCAAAAAGCCTGAACTAATAATTTGATATATGCTAAGGTAAGCTTTGACCTGAATTAATCAGAATAGTTATGAGGATCAGTATTAGATTCGAATTCAGATACAGTCGAAAATCTGTACTATTCTGCTAATCAAAACATATAGCCTATAACTTTACAATGTACTGTACTGTACACTATAATTTAGCAATCCCTTGTACCGTTAGTAATACAGTAAGTACTAATTTTTAATATATATTTATGGATTGATTAAAATTATCTTTCAATAGAAACTGTGATATTAACAAAAAAATTAACTGAATAAATTACAGATTATTTTACAATAAAAATAAAGTTAAATAATAAACATTTATTATTTATCTGTCAATACTATTTAACGATTATGCCTTACATTATTTTCGAGTTAATGATAAAAAATAAGTATACTAGAATGTTGCATTTATCTCTATTAATTATTTACCTTATGTCTAACTTGTTTCTCGTAAAAGTTTCATAAGAGTAATAACGTCATTTTATTCATAAAATACGTTTATTTTAAAATGATTTATTACTCCTTTTTTAATCTACAATTCTCAGTAATCAAAAAGATAAAATTTTTAATACATATTTAGTTACAATAATTTCTGGCAAACTTCGCTAATTGTATGTCAAATTTATCATTATAATTTTTACCATAAATGTAGAATGTATTACTATTTTGGGCACTAAGAGAGCTTTTTTAATCATACCCATCGTAGACTATAATGTGGCGGCCGAATGGTAAATCCGAGACATGACATCCGTGATGGACCACTATAGGAAAATTACTGGTTTTTTTCTTTTACTTCCAGGATTCAATTTTGGACCCTTCAGATCAATAGGCTGACATCCAAATCGGCTAATAAATGTATTACTAAGAGCTACTTTTTTTTTTATCATTTAAGAGTAATTTTTTAACGTTTTCAAAATATTTCTGTAAAATACAATGGGAAAAGTCAAAGATACATAAATAAAACAAAAATTTTATTTTATTAAAAGAGGATCAAAAGAAAACCAACGAAATTCGTTGACGTCGCGACGTAAGCAAGTATTCAATATATATCTAGATATAGTCGTCAATTAACAAAACTGTGTAGTTTTTAAACCTGTTCGATTTGATGAAAAGTAATAAAGACAAACATTAGCATTAAAACCATATTAAAAGTTTTGTTATTTTTCCTGGGCAGCACAGGGTCTATTTAGTAGACTAATAAATAAAAATATCCAGAAAACTTTTAACAGCAAGATAAGCGCCATAAATAGTACACAAATGTAATTAGAAAGCACAATATTAGTGAAGCGTCTTAAAATGCATCTGCATTGATCCTGCTTTTATAACGATAAGCACTTACGTACGATCGAACAATTTTTTGCAATATCTAAAACGGCAAAATATCTATAAAAATATCTCATAAAGAATATTTTGCATAAAATACTTATACAGGGTAATGCAAAACTAACCACTCGTTTCACTTTCCCGGCTTTTATATATAACAGAGAGAAAGTAGAGGGATCGGTCAAAAAAATGACTCCCAAAGATTTTTACTTTTGGACTCGGGTAACCTTGAAATGTCGAAATTTTTTTTTTAAAAAGTCGGGGGTTAATTTTGTATATCTAACTGTTAGTATGTGTATCGGGGAACATGAGTTTGTTCACTTAAGTTGAAGCTAAATAACTGCGACATTGAAGCTATTAAATTATTGGTGGTTAAAGATAAAGAAGTGAGAACATAGAAGGGGTTCATATGACGTATTTCTAGTGGGATCGTACATATTGAATATTTTACTCCTTATTACCATTTACAACTTTTTTTCTTTTATAAAACTCATCTCTGAGATTAACCTTTTTGCTGTTTTAAAATAATTAATAACATAACAATATTTTTAATAAAATTTCATAACAAATGGCGCCATACACTATTTTAACTTTATTATCGAGAAAGTTAAGTAACTCGTTGCTGGATTTTTTAAAATGGCTGTATTATTTATAAAATTATAATAATTTTTATTTATGATTCTATTTTTTATTTTTATTTTCAATATTAATAATTTTTTATACACTCACTGTCAAAAGTTAAGCACAGAGCAGAAAATGTTCATGTCCGAAAAGCAATCAACATTTGAGAGGCTGCAATTCACTACAGAGATAAGTGGAAGTATGCAAATATGTTATGATACTATCAATCACGGTTACGTGTTGCAAAATATGCAAAACAGGCAGTCGTATAAGAAGCTAGCCTTCTGAAGTGTGAGAGGAGTTGCATGTAAGTGCCGAGAAATAGTGTGGAGAACTGTCGTACAATTAGTGTGCATGACTGACATCTTTCTATGGCTTCCAGAAGACGAATGACAGACAGTGAGCACTGGCGGTGTGTGGGACGCCTTGAAGCAGTACATTCAATCACAGATGTTGCTCTTTTCTTCGATGTTCATCATTCCATCATTTCATGGTTATGGAAACAATTCCAAACAAGCCAAACAATTGTCCAAAGATCTGTGGGTGGTCGCCCAAGGGGTAAAACCCGTGCAGAAGATCACTATATTGCTGTTGTAGCCTAGCGGAATCGAAGAGCGATCTCTACACGTGTGACATCGATGGTTGCAGCAGCCATTGGTAAAACAGTATCTGCTACTACTGTGCACTGAAGGCTACACATGAACGGACTGTATACCCAGGTACTACGAGTTTGTGTTCCACTATCCGTCCAATCTAAAGGCACACGATTAAAGTGGTGTCGGCAACATGTGAATTGGACTGTGTCTGATTGGGGTAACATTATGTTTATGGATGAGTTACGATTTTTCCTGGAGCCAGATGACAAATGTGTAAGAGTATAGAGAGAAAAAGGCACACGCAATAGGACCCAGAACATCATCGAGCATCACGCATTCCGAGGTGGAAGCATTTCGTGTGGGCAGGCATTTCGTTGGGATATCGCACCAACCTGCACATTTATGGAGGGGTTCTGTGACGGCTGTTCGGTATCGATATGAAGTCCTTGAACCCATTGTGAAATTGTATGCTGCAGCAGTTGGTCCTGCTTTCGTTTTAATGGATAATAACGCACGATCCCATAGAGCTGCCCTCGTTGACGACTACCTTGAGAGCGAGGAAATCGCGTGTATGGATTGGCCGGCGTACTCGCCAGACGTCAATCCCATTGAGAATCTTTGGGACGCCCTCGGCCATGCCGTGTGTGCACGTTTCCCACCCCCTGCCACTCTCACAGAGTTGGAAACTGCTCTACAGGAGGAATGGCACTTATTTGACTCTGGAGTGGCTGATCACCTCATGGAAAGCATGGTTACAATCTGTAAACTTTGTGTAAGGATGAGGGGGTGACCATTTACCCTATTAATGTCGGTTTTGTTTGTTTGTTTTGGATTTAAACATCGTTTTGTTAATGATTCCAATATGATTTCATTTTATACTTTAAGGAAATTCAATATTGTTTTCATCTTTCTATGTAATTCTTTGTGTTGTTTCATGCATAAACATAAATATTTGCTACTGTCCTGCCGCATTTCGTGTCAACCGAAGCTGTATTTGTCGATTTTTTCGCAGTTTACCACTCCGTGCTTAACTTTTGGCAGTGAGTGTACTTTGTTTCTCTTTTACTTCTTTCAAAAGTTATAAAAGATGATTATTTTTGGACTAACTTATATATGGATGGCCGAGATGACCGAGACAATTAAAGGTTGATTCACACTATACAGCTGGCCAGTGACAGACCGTTGCCAGACCGTCAATTATCCCTTTATATATTTATCACTATCTCTTTTGTTGGTGGCAATTATTAACTTATAGCCACTGATGGCCGGTTGACAAGGTAGTTAAGGCATCAGTTTACTGCTCTGAGCAATCCGGAATCGAATTTGAGCGAGCATATTCGCGGGAGCTTTTCATGATCAGTGTGTCATATTCCTCATCACTCGTACGCTTCCATTGTGGGCCTGACAGAACCCACGATTGGTATGGGAAAAGATCTCTTCGTACCCGGATTTTAAAACACCAAACTTGATTAATTAATACCAATCACCAAAAACAATAGTATTTAACAATAGGCGACTGACAGTTTACACTAGCCACATGTGACCAGGAACGGAAATACTGACAGACAAAACTTTCTCGTCAACGACTGATCGACAACTATTAGTGACGGTTGATGTTAATACTTTCATTGAAAATTTACAATACAATAGTTTTTTTTTATTGGTCCGATTGACGGTCATAGCTTGCCACTGGCCAGTTGTATAGTGTGAATCGACCTTTAGGTAACAATCTACAGCTCTGGAGATTCGGGATCAAATTCGGGCAGAGAGACACCAAGAATTGTTAATGGGAAAGAAGGTCCAGATAAGTTGTGCTCCGTGTTTTATTACTCTGTCGGTCCCATTATAGGCCTAACTAAAGTTGAGTCCACAATGAGAAAAAGGGTCTCTCTCTTAGTCCCTACATGGCAGAAAAAGCCAAAAATGAAAAAACCTGTGTATTGAATTAAATTAGTAAATGAATGGGACAAAAAGATCTTTCTTTGAGAATTTTTGATATAAATCGTTTTCGAAACGTTTTACCCTGATGTAAAAATAATTTGAAGTGGGCTATTGAAAAAAAATAAAATAAAATTTTAAGTATTCTAATTACCAATAATTAGCCATTATTTGGGAAAGTTAGGACATACGATCAACAGTGAATATCGCTGCATTGTATTGTTGGAAGCTTTATCGAAGGATTTATGTTTTTAAATGAAAACTTTCGAAATGATCTGTACATAAAACTTCAGTGCTTTTTTCTATCAAAGAAAAAATACAGTTTTACGTTTACACATAATGCTTATTACTTCTTGATAAGTAATCAACTTCATCTAGCATTTTAAATCGTTAAATCAATATAGTTTTTAAAGCTAATGCACCAATTAGCCTAATCATTTCCCCATTTCATCGTATTTTATCATTCAAACGCATTACACCTCTTACATTCGATTTTGAAATGATTATTTGCATTCGGAACAATATTCCAAAATTTCGTCTATAACTTCTTTTATTTTTGTGAGTTGTACGGTACTTCCTGAATGAACCTACAATGAAAGATTTATACAATATTTAACAAAGAAACTACTTTTAGTTTTAATACATTCTGTGACAAAAAATTTCGACCCACCTTATAGCATACGTGCAGTTTAATCAAATTATTTTATGTGAAATAATCATGAAAAAATAAAACCTTTATTACATCACAGTACAAGGATACATAATTAAAGAACAGTTTCATCACATATGTTGCGTATTAGTAAGTTGTAATGCCATCTCTGACATTGAACAATTTGCATTAATTGCCAGACCAGTTTGCTATTTTCTAATTCGTAATATTCAATGATCTTTGTCTGTTGTGATGTAATGAATTTATTATTTCTTCACTGTCATTCTACTCTGATTAAAATTCCACAAATTATAATGGTAAAAGTAATTGAGATATGTAACCTTACACTCTCGACCATGGGATCATTGTCTATCTTTTTGTATTGATGCAATACTGTATTCGTTAATCTACTTGTGAAAAAACTAAAAACATTAAATAAATTTTTATTTAGTTGTTTAAATAAAAATTTATTGATGTAGGCCTAATTATTTGTCTCCATGCTGTGTCCTTTCTGCAAAATTTTCTGCGGAAACCGCGATTCTGAATACTAATTTTTATTCTGCTATGACTATGCTACTTGAAAAACAACATGTAATGATTTCTTTCAAGTTAAAAAATAATATAATATAGTTTGGAGCTATAAATTCAGATGATTATATATTGATTTACTGTAAGTGCAAAAAATTGTATAAATAAAAATTGTTAGATAGCTTCTTCTTTAGTTCTATAATTGATTCTGTAACGATTCTTTAATTCTATAATAATTTCTTTGTTAGATTAATAGATTCTACAATTAAGAACGGTACACTAGTATTTTAACACAGAGCAGTACAACATGTAAATAATTATTTCTATTAAAATTTACGGGCAATTTGAAACAAATTTGATGTCTGGAGAACGGAGATTGTGGTCATAAAAAGCTATTACAGATAAGATGATGAACTTAAATTCTACTTTTACATTTATGTATTTGTTTGAACCCGGATCAAAGCTACGGCCGGATTTTGATAACGTCTTGTCTTTTTCATTCAATTTATTCCTGAAAGTTTTATCTAAACTTGTACTTAAAATAATGAATTAAAAGTGATATCTAAAAATATCAAGGATAAAATGATAAACATCGTTTTCTGGATATAAATCAAAATCATACTTTTATCATTTTACATGTAATTTATGAATAAGGTATTGTGTTTAAAAAATTTTGCAAGAGCATGCAGGATACGTGACCGGAAACAAATAACGTAATGCATTGTTGACTCAACAAATTACATTTATATAAATATAAGTGTATTAACTACAGTTTAAAAAAGTCATTTCATTCAACTAGCATCAACAATAACTAAATCGACTTTTAAAAAAAGGAAAATTATAAAATGAAGTTGCTTATTGCAGATATGGAGAACAAGAAATATTTTGTTGACAAAAGTAATGTCTCTTTGAAATCTTCGGAAGAAAACTCACAATCGATCCAGACTTTTTCATCTCACCAAGAATCTAAGAAAAGTAAGCAATCCGAGGAAAAAAGAAAATCAAAGGTAATTTTACTTAAAAATTCTGATTTTAAAATTTATTTTACTTAAGTAACTAAAATTATTCATTAATTTTTACTTTCTAAATTTGACTATATTAGTTATAAATACAAATATATTTTTTATTTTTAACTCTTTCTCTTTTTTTCTGCGAATACTAATAAGGTCTAAATAAAAATCTTTAAAAAAACATCGCCTAATTCATGATAGGTCTATTATGAGTTAGGCCAGACTTGTAATGGGCGGTTGAGTAATAAAGCGAACAAATTTATTGTATTATATTGCATTAATTAAATTATAAAATCAGATTATAGTAAAAAATATTTAAAATTTTCTAACCAATTAAAAATTATAAGCATAAAATGTAGAAGCTAACATATGAATTATTATTATTTAACTGCAATTGCTTTGTTGCTCTCTGTCTCCTAAGTCAATCCCCAATTAAATAGTTTAAAAGTTAATTGAAAACATCAATGTAAATAGCATAAAAGTCCAAAATTTAATCAATATAATATTAAATTAACTCTAGTAATATGTCGATTGAGTCTTCTATTATTTATTATTATTATTAAATGCATGAGTACAATACAAATACAATACATATAAAATTATTATAAAATATAGATACTGCTTTTTAATTTATTTTCTAATAACTTTTAAATTTTTTTTTGCATTAAAATATTATAAACCATTAGATTATTACAGATGTTATTAATATATTAATTAATGTATTTATATATCCACAAGAGGAAGAATATATATAATGTTTATATCAATTCTTCTTTCTAAAAATATTGACTTACTCAATTACAAATATAATAACTGAATATATGTACACATAACTGTATAGGAACATTAACGTAATGGTCGAACATTGCTATTTAATTGAAATATTTACAATTTCGCATAACCAATGAAAAATGAAAATATGGAACATTGATTTTATAAATATTTAAATATAAGAAAAACGGGAAAAGTTATGTAAAAAATTGTAGAAAATTATTTCAAAAATTTTTCATATTAATGAATTTTTATTAATTTTTTTGTGTAGAAATCAAGAAAAATATCTCGAATGGTTTTAAACTTCTGTCGTTACGTTGGTCTGGGTGTAGCTAACTCTGCTCCTATTGTATTGTACTACCCAGAAGTTCCTTGTAGAGGACAGTTTACCGATCATTCAGGAAATAAGTTTCGAGACAGCTTTTGCAGAACTGCTTGTACATTATCTTTTCCGTAATCTTGTTATATTTTTTCAATATTCTAATTTTCATCGCCTTTATATCAATGTTGTATAAAGTTTAGCGAAGGAAAATGATATATAAAAATACCACAAAATAAAATATATAAGCTATATATATATATATAATCTGTATATATAATAATTTATGAAATAATTTGTATTTATTTATAATGTAAATAAACCATTTGATATTGATACTGTTGTTATTGTGACTTTTCAATTAAAAATTTGATTTCAATACCAGTTACAACTGTTGTACAAGATATACAGAATTACTTGTATGATTTTATGCCACAGTAAAACCTATGTAAACCGAAATCGCACAATATCTATATTTTTTCGCTTTAGTAGGTTTCCGTTTTGAACAGGTTTTATATTAGTATAATTTTCTTACTTTTTATCTTTTAACTATACCGGATAAATGTCACAGTTACGTTCATTTTATAGTAAAATCACTTCGTTTACAAACGAACAAACATTTTATTACTACGTTTATTCCAAATTAATCCAAATCTCGTGTCTGTCTTATGTCTGTGTCTTATCGTCACGTGATCTTCGTTTCTATAAAAAATATTGAAATCGTTTACACTGTAGTGACAGTTACATATGAAGGCGTGTTTACTTATTTTCTATACAGATGGAATTTTAATTTTCCGCTTTATCAGGCTAAATTACGTTCTTTGTACTAAAGAAAATTTTTTTTTGTTTACGCATTAGGCAGGTTTCCAGCTTAGAACAAAATTTAACATCGGAAAACCCCTCTTCTCTTTGGCCTTAGTCCCGCTTGGCAGCGGAGTCAGCACACCTGGATTTTATTCTGAATCGCCATTTGGCCCGATCATGGGCCTGGTCTGGATGTAGGCCCACGGCCCGCAGGTCGTGGTGTAGCGTGTCCAGCCAACGCTGCCTTGGGCGAGATCCAGGTACATCCAAATGTAAGCCCATGTGGATGATGGAATCGGCGCCAGCGCGGAACGCATGACCATAGAGGCGCATGCGACATTCGCGTGCTTTCTCGCTGATTTCAGCAACGCTATACTGGGCTCTGATGTCAACGTTGGGTACTCGGTTGAGTCCGGTAATGCCTCTGGCATCCAACGCAGCATCCTGGTCTCCATAGTAGCAAGTCGGCGGTCGACGACCTTCGTAGTTGGCGCGCACCCGGCGCCGTACAGTGTGACAGGCCGGACGACGGTTCGATAAATGTTTGACTTGATTCGGGCCTAATGCGTCGGTCCACAGCACACTTGTAATTGACCACCACTTCAGCCAAGCTGCGTTGACATTTCGCATTGACATTTCTGTTTAGACAGTTTTCCGAGTTATTTGTTTTAGACAGGCTTTAATGTATTATCAAAGCTACAGTAAATGTGATATGCAAATTATCTGATGGATGAAAACTTTTGGTCTCTTATATGCAGAGCTTTTATGAGCTCTGGATTGAGTGACTCCTTTATTCATTTTTTAAGGTCGCGTATTGTCCAGACTTTGGACCAGATTTCAAAGAATAAGAGATACTGAACGTCAACAAGAAAATGGACGTCCAAAATTACCATTCCTGAGCAAGACTGCTATTTGACGTTAATAGCACGTCGTGGCAGAGGAATGTCTGTTACGCATCTCTGTAGAGTTGTCTAAGGCCACCGTCGTTAGAATTTCACGATTACAGGAGTCTTCAGGCGAATGGTCAGACGCATAACACGTTGCATTCAATTGGTTCTTTGTGACCAGAACACCTTTAAGATGGTGTCAAGAACATCAACGTTAGACTTTAATTAAATGAACGGGGAAATTCTGTTCACTGAGGAGTCCAGTCTATAGAATGATTCTCGTACGATTAGAATCTCGAGAAAGCGAGGAATTCTGAAAGTTATAGTTCCATGCATATTGTGGAAGAGGTGGTCTGTGGTAGTATGGTTTGTGTGAGAAACTCTAGGTAAACAAGTTGCATTCCGTCAACCTTCATCAAAAACACTCCAGTAGCTTCGACGCTTTTGTTCAGGAATGTACAGTACTTTGCTCCCATAAACAACGTTATAACCAGAATGAGCTATCGCTATACAACGTGTTTGAGCGCAGGAGGAAAACTCAGACCATATTAATTATTTTTGTTTAAAAAGATTTATAGAAATGCTTAATACCTTTTCGTGCTGTTTTTTGTTTGGCGTAATCAATGGCGTAGCTAGCATGGGTGGCACCCGGTGCGGATATCGTGGTGTAACCCCAAGAATGAAAACTGTTAAAATTAATAAAAATCCGATAAACGTAACGTATGATTTTATTTAATTAATACAAATAAGTGTCATTAATTATCAAGTTACAATATTATGATAATAATAGTCAGTTTTATTAAACATTCTTTCACATTGATGTATGAAACTGAAAGTTGGGTATGGCAAAAGAAGAATGAGAGTAGAATTAATATACACTCATATACATATTACGTACAAACACTTAAAAGCTTTTCTTTCTAGCTTTAACAGCTGCAAACTCGGAAATCATATCTTCAAAATTTATATTTTGTGTTGACTCGTGTTCTATTGTTAACATGCCAAGATTGTTAAGTTTCATTTGGGTCATTGTTGCCCGCAAGTAATTTTTAATTCATTTTAGTTTGCTAAAACTCCTCTCACACGAAGCAACTGATACGCAAATTGTCAGAAATAACTTTAGTGTGACAATAAGATTCGGAAGAGATTCTGTAAAATTAAATTATTTAATATAGATAATTTGGTTCTTTCTTTCTTTCTTTCTTATCTTATCTTATTAATATGGAGACTCTAGCCTGTTGGCTTTCTCGGAATCACTCCGCTTAGAAACTAGGCAAAGCGGTTGGTGCGGTGAACAAAACACTCCAAGATTTCGATATGGTGGCAAAGAGAAAGGTCGGTATGAGGCCAGTATATCGAAGTTAAAGTACGGACGATCGTGAGGTCCAAGATTAAGAGACGGCCTAGCTCTTGGCGGTCCCGTGTGTATTGCGGGCAGACAAGTCAATAGTGAACGGAAGTTTCTGGCGAGCCACAGTGGGTGCAATCTGGGGGGCGCATTGGCGTCGAGAATAGAGGAAGTTGTTCAAGGGGGCCGTATCAGTTCGAAGTCTAGCCAATAGGGTTTCTGTGTGGCGAGATGAGGCGTGATGGTATATCCAAGGGACAAAAGGTCAGAGATGGTCGCGACCTTTTCCCCGAAGAATAGTAGACCAGGTATCGGTGTAGTTGCGGATGATCGATTCCCGAAACGTGCCATGAGAGGTCTCCACCAGGAACCTATAGGAGTGTCATGACTAGCGGCTTGGTCTGCCGCTTCATTTATGTGAATGCCAACGTGACCAGGGGTCCACCCGATTTCAAGGGGTGTTGGTGAGAGCTGATAGTTGCAGCTAGGTCAATTATAACCGCTGCAGAGGAAAAATTTACGTTGTCGACTGCCTGGAGAACTGATTTGCCATCCGATACGATGGCCGTCGGAGTGTTAAGACGGGCACTGAGATTAACTGCCCATTGGATGCCGAGATCCTCCGCACCGAAGACGCTGCAGCTCGTGTGTAGCGACCAAGTTTCCTTGACCGTTTGAGCCGGAAGAACCACTCCGAAAGCCGTCCGTACGTATGATTTTGAGGCATCTGCCCCAATGACAGTCCAACACCATCAGTTGGTAGAATGTAGATCATTGAAACGAGCATTCAAGGATGCCGGAGGTTGGTTGGAAGCATTTGGAAAGTCGTCTAGACGAATTCTAGGTTGGATGTTTACGGGGCTCGGGGGTACGTGTTTTTACCGGTAGAGGTGAGAGATGTGTAGACCTTCCTGACGAATCAGGGAGAGAACCCTAGAGGCATACGGGACCTGGAAGGGGCGCCAGTGGTAGTAGTCTAGACTGGAAGCTGTGCTGAAAATTTTGTAGAGATGGCTATAGTGGCCTCTTGAGAGGTGAGTGATGGCGTGTGATATAGCCTTCTGGCGCAGCCTAGACTGGAGTGGAATATAGCCTGACTCGGCATATAAAGACAAGAGTGGAGTAGACTTGGGCACGCCCAAGGCTGTGCGAAGGGCTTCGTGAACGGGTTTTTCGATGCGACGGATAGTGGTTAGAGGGGCCCCTTCCAGGAGAAGAGCGCCAAATTCCGCTATCGGACTAAAAACGGTATAGATTAAGCGGAGGAGGTCGGCTCTCCTGGCACCGTTATTACAAGAAGCAAAAAATTTAAGGAGGGAACGGCTCGAATCACTTTGGTTCTTAAGAAAGTCTCGTAAGCGTGCCAAGTGAAGTTATGCGAAAAATGAAGTCCGAGGATGCAGAGAGAAGGGCGCTGAGGAATATTACCTGAGTTAAGAGACAAAGTGGAGGGAGGTGGAGTTTGGAAGAAAAATCGACGGAAGCGCTTTTAGTGGCGGAAAAGGATAAACTCCATGTGGCAGCCCAATGTTCAAGGTGGATCCAGGGCTAATTGAGCATTGCGAGCTGCTTGAGAAGGCCTGATACTAGAGGTGAGAATGTATAAATCGTCCGCGTAAAGGACGGCAGTGACATTGTGGGGGAAGACAGTCCAATGGTCCGCCATGTATAATGTAAATAGAATGGGAGCGAGAACGCTCCCCTGCGGGACACCTTGGATAAAGGCGTGAGGAGGTGATAGCGTTCCGCGCCAACGGACGCGAAAAGAACAATGTAGTAGGAACGATTTAAGCCAGGACAAGACTCTCCCTCCCATACCGAAAAATTCTAATTTAGCTAGGAGTCCTTCTTGGCACACAGAGTCATATGCCCCTTCTAGGTCGAGTGCGACTAGATACACCAAGTCCCTTCATGCACGGGCCACGGCTATATGGTGGTCAATTATAACCACTAGGTCAATTATGTTGGTTATAAGGGCCTCTTCTTCTACCCCTCGGTAGGGGAGAAAGCCAAAGTGGTGTTGATGGAAGATATCAGAATGAAAAGTCCATTTATGGATTCGATACAGGATTAGTCTTTCGAATAGTTTTGCGACGTGAGAGGTAAGAGAGATCGGCCTATAAGAGGCGCATATTGTCGCTGGGCGACCCGGTTTAATGATCAGAACAACGGTAGAAGAGGTCCAGTCTGGGGGGCAGGACCATGAGGTCCAGAGGTCGTTTAAGAGGTTGAGGAGGGCCGAGAAGCCCACATTTGGGAGGGTTAGTAAGGCGTGTGCGCTTACGCCATCTGGGCCCGGTGTAGTGTTTCAAAGACGGTGTATGGCCCGGCGGAGTTCGAGGAGATGAAAGGGGAAATCGTCAAACTTTGGGGCCCCAGCCGGGGATCATCAAGAGGAGCAAAAGTGCCCCTTGGGCGGGTACGCCCAAAGAAAGATGCAAAGGCTTCCACCTGCTGGATGGGACTGAGTAGGTAGTCTGTCGTTTGGATTATGTGTTGGGTGGCCGTGATCGCCGGCGAGGATCTCAGTCGACGGAAGATGAGATAGAATGTGGATGGAGAGGGGGAGAGGCACACAAACGACCCCACCACTCCCGACGAGCCTGACGGGTCTTCCGGTTCTAATTGTTTATATTTATCCCACCAGGAGTGAGACCCCCTCCTGCAGGCTAGGAGAAACGCATGACGTTTAAGTGCTCTAAGGCGGCTGCATACCACAGTGGTTGACCCAAGGAGGGAATGGAGTGGATTATAGTATTAGAGGAAACCGTCTCACGAATAGTTTCTACAAAGGCGTTATACAAGGTGGGAATCGATTCCTCGGTGGTCCAAAGCTGATCAAGATTATTGGAATACACTCGTTTACACTTTTCAACAAACTCCAGTTTGTTGAAAAGTGTAAACGAGGGGTAGTCGTTAGGTTAGGGGTGCCCGAGAAAGATAGAGTGATTGAAACAGGAGCGTGGTCACTGGTTAAGGTGTCCACGCAAAGGCTCCACAAGGCGGAACCTAATAAGCCCGAGCAGCAGAAGGTCAGGTCTATAGCTGATGATCCGTTTGGGTGGAAATAAGTTGGTTCCCCTGAGTTCAACAGCATAAGTTCGCGGATGAGAACCAATCGAAGAGGGTGCGGCCCACGATATCTGGGCGTTTGCTCATCATCCTTGTTGGGTGGTTATCCCAATAAGGATGATGAGCGTTCCAGTCCCCGCACACTATGCGAGGGTGATGGTTGCCCCGCAAAAGGGGGTCCAGTGAAAGAGTCGAAAGGACGCCATGTGGCGAATAAACATTAACAAGGGAGAGAGGAGCCCGTGAAAAATATACCAAGATCTCTTGATATTCGGTGCCTGTGATCTTAGGACCAGGGAACAACTGGCGGGCGGGCCACCGGTGAGAGACCGCTGTTATGAAACCCCACCCTGAGCAGAGGTGCAATCATGATGGAAGAGAGTGAATCCTGGAATGGAAAAGACCACTTCAGGAGTTAGCCACGTCTCCTGTACCAGGAGGATGTCCATGGTACGTAGCCAAGACGCCGCCAAAAGGAGATCACGTTTAGAACGAAGACCTCTCGCGTTCCAGTGTATCAAGCGGAGATTTTTCAAGTTGCTTGAGGAGTTAGACATTACGCTTGGGGTGTTGGGCGGGTGGCGGCGAAGTTTAGNCAAGCTGTCTCGAATCTGTGAAATCATAACTGTGACTTATACTGACGTCCTATCTGTCTGGAATCTGTGAAATCATAACTGTGACTTATATCGACGTCCTATCTGTCTCTTTTCTCCGTTATCACCAGGCTGAGTCACGTAATTGTAAAATGGGAACTCTACGACGGAAAAGTGACGAATCGAAAGTATCGTGAGCGCGTATTTTGATGTATGCACAGTCATACATGGATTAGAGCGATAGAGAAAAGAGAAAAGGAAGGGCAAAGACGAGCGCTTAAAAAGGATAGGCATGTGACCCTCAGATGTGCGAGGATTTGCCAACGATAGACGTGTACGTGTGCTGATCTTTGTAATTATAAATTGTGAATACAAGTGACTAATATTATTTTCTTTTTTATTTTGTGCATGTTACAAGTTATAAATAAATATAAACAAACAACGCCAACCCGATAACATTAAATCTAAATACCAAAACGATTAATTTACTGTGTTTTTGTTATTTATTACTCCTATTTTTAGGTATTCGGTATTCGGCCGAATAGTGATTAGATATTCGGTATTTGGCCGAATAGTGAAAAATAGGCCGAATAGGCCGAATACCGAATAGTAACCGAATATTCGTTACATCACTAATCTTAATCCGTCACTGGAGAAATAAATCTTAATTCGTCAGAAGTTATGAGTACTTCCGATCCCGACGGTGACTGCTGAAGGCGTTCGCGCGAGGGCGACGCCATAACCAAGTCCGGAGAAGAAGCCACTCCGGCTGAAAGAAAAAGGAAAATTCCTACCTGGGTAGAGAAAAAAACCGAAGAGGAAGACCAGAAGCTAAAGAATAAGGAACTGCAGTAAAGTCGACGAAAGTCGCAGGAAAAAGTTACTTAAAATCACTGAAATCGAGGAACGAAATGAGCACACCAAGATGGCGGTTGAATTTCGCGCCTTTTTTATTCCAGATAATTTGGTTAAAATGGCTTCAAGCCTAAGTGATTTATCGTTGAAAAACATTGTGATGGTTTGTTTAAGTTTTTATTTTTTTCATGGTCGGGTGTCACCCGTTTAGGGGTGCTCCCAGCTACGCCACTGAGCGTAATTTAGATAAAATTTTTGCATTTTAATTGTTTCGTTGCATAAATAATACCATATTCTGCTTGTATGTTAATTAAATTTCATGCTATTCTGATCGGTAGATTCTGAGATATAGGCCAAATTAATATTACGCTTATTTTTTGGATATGACTATAGTGTTATACCTATTGTAATTGACTGTATTTCTGTTGTGGCTTTTATAATCACAGACGTTTTATTAGTCATACGACTAAAGGATAAAGCGTTAGCCTCAAACTATTCTGTTGTTGACCATGACGATATATTAGTTTGTTGTTGTAGACTGTTTTTGACTTTGTCTAATGCCTCAGATAAGCTTTTACTGTTTGAATTTAATTGTTTTAATTTATTTTTTAATTCATTTAACGAGATTTTATTTCTTCTGTTTTGTTTTGTTTGATTTTAAACTTGGGATATTAGAAGAAATTTCCTAATTTTGGAAATGACAATTTACTTGTTTTCTGTATTTTTTAACATATATACAGTAGTAATCTTTTATGATTGTAAAATTGACAGCCCAGATGATTAAAAGATATTCTTTTTTTTTCTGAAAAACCCATTTTTTAGTCCGGATTGTCATTCTCAGGAATTTTTTAATGTTAATCTGGAGATTTCAGGTTCAGTCCTTCATCATTCAGTCATCACCAAGTGAGTTTGATTGAATTCATAATGATTATGCCTAGATATTCTATACCGTTTCTGCCCAGTGAGTAAAAGGGTTTAAAAGTTTTAACTTCTAATTCCTTTCATTAATAGATACTTAAGTACGATATTAGAAATAAGTTAAATTAACATAAAATGAGTTTCGTTTTACGTCTTTACATCTTTTTGAATTATTAAATTTTGTAATTAAATACAAGTATAATAGTTAATCACATTACATACACAATAGCAAACAATAATCAAAATTTATTTCTTATTCTGGTTGTGTTGATTCTGAGGGTAAACTTTCACGAATATTTTTGGAAAAAGTATTTCTTACTTCGGATCATTGGAACTAATGGTCATAATGGAGTAGTTACTATTCGACCATCATTAATTTGGTGATGGTAAGTTACTGAATTTTTCTCACGATAAGACACATAATATCAGTTTGTTCCTTTCTGTTACAGACTCAGTCTAAATTCGGGTGTGAATTAAATTTGAAAATTTCTTTTAGCATTATTTCTTCTTGCTAACTTTATCAAATTGATTTCTATTTTTAGCCTAAAGGTTTTCATCTAGAGAATTTTATTAAAATTTTAATAAATCTGTATAAATCATTAAGTTCTAAACAATACAAAATACAAAAAATTATGTAATTGATTTTATATTACGTATTTATTATTATTTTTTGAATAAATTATATCTGATACATTTCAATATCGAAATCTTTACATACTTTTTATATGTTGCATCTGGATGGTGTAAAAACTGAACAGCGTTAAAAGTCATAACTGCATTTTATTTCAATGATAAAAATACATACATTTAATTTCTTTTTACAGGCATCAAAATATTTAAAAAAATTTTATATTTATATATTTATACAAATTTATAAATGTGGACAACATTAAAACACAAGATTATATATTTATCAGTTCTAAACATAAGATTTACTATTCAAAAATGGTCAATATTAAACCGTTCGAGCTTACCTATAAATATTAAAAAGAACTATAAAAAATTTTGCTATTATTACATTTTTTTCTATGTAAGTGTTACAATATATTGATACAAGTAATTAAGTAGACGATAATAAAAATTTTTAATACTTAAATTAGAATTTGCTACCAATTAGCAAAAACAATCCCCGTTGTCCAATGAGATGAATTGGCGGTATATCTATAATTACAATATCTGTAATCATCGTAATCATAATTATTTTCTAGAGTCGGCGATTGATAAATGACTGGTGGAGCCATACTAGCAACACCCATTCCGATATAATGGCAGGATCTCAGTGCAACTTTACGAATTTTCTTCATTCTCTGTTAAAAAATAAACAATTATTAAAACGTATTTGAAAATAAAAATATATAAGTAAAAATAACGAAATTAATAGTACAAGTTTATTGGCATCGAAAAATAAATAAATAAACTAAAAAAAAACGATCTTAATTGTGTAACCTACAGTACAGAGAAAATTTGTGAATTTGTGACATCAGACTTGGAAAAATTAATAGAACACAATAATCAAATCTAAATATAATTATTCTAAAAGTTAAGGCATTTCTATTTAAAACGATTAAAAACTCAGATTCTTAGTAAAAAGCGAATGGCGATCCAAGGAACTTTATAAACATTCAGTTAGGATACACTTTATGATTGCAGAGTGATAAAATAATTTACTTTTCTGAATATTGCTGATTGAAGAAAGACGTTTGCTTTCATAACTGTACTTTAATATGTATTTCAAAGTATTTGCAATGGTTGATTATTACTTTGAAATAAAACGTGTCTTCAATAAAAATATTTAACATAATAAACAATCAATATTTTAAAAGTTACTAAATTTATGAATAGAAATTCAGACTTTTTATCACTGTGTTTCAAGTATACGTATACTATATATAAAATATCTATAAATCATATTCGCAACTTGATATCTTATTATCCAGAAATGCTTAGATTATATTTCGAAGTACTGTACTGTTGTTTTAACAATTCTGTCTTTTATATTGTCTTGACTGATTATCATTGCCTATCATACGACTTAAATATATGAATTTATTGGCTGGTCACGTGGAGTTTTTTGGGTTTTCTTTACGTTTGTAACATCTAAATAGAGGCCAGTTTTCCATAAAAGATCTGTCGAGGGAAAAATGTTTCCCTCGACAGATCGCCCATTTGTCGCGTTGCCTTAATTGAATAAAGCCAAAAGAAATTTTCGACAAAAAGAACAGGAGTTATTAATTAAGCTTCAAAGAAGATGAATAAAATCGTGTCACACACACACACACACAGCCTACAAGTGACCGAGTGGACTAGTCTCTGAACACTGGGAGTTCGGTCGTGGGTTCGCGCCTCGCTCGGACGGGCTGGCAGCATGGAATTTTCCGGGTTTTCTCCACGTCGATGATGTCTAACTAGGGGTCAGTTTCCCATAAAAAGTCCTCCCGGAAGACATTGTTTCCACCGCCAATCTATAAGGCCGGCTCTTCTGTCTCCTAGCGATTAAAAACAAGCTACTCGGAGTATAGAGCCTATTTGTGTTGAACACTCCGTATTAATACCCTATCGAAGAAAGATAGAAAGTGTCACACTAACGTTTCTGCCCAGTGAGTAAAAGGGTTTAAAAGTTTTAACTTCTAATTCCTTTCATTAATAGATACTTAAGTACGATATTAGAAATAAGTTAAATTAACATAAAATGAGTTTCGTTTTACGTCTTTACATCTTTTTGAATTATTAAATTTTGTAATTAAATACAAGTATAATAGTTAATCACATTACATACACAATAGCAAACAATAATCAAAATTTATTTCTTATTCTGGTTGTGTTGATTCTGAGGGTAAACTTTCACGAATATTTTTGGAAAAAGTATTTCTTACTTCGGATCATTGGAACTAATGGTCATAATGGAGTAGTTACTATTCGACCATCATTAATTTAGTGATGGTAAGTTACTGAATTTTTCTCACGATAAGACACATAATATCAGTTTGTTCCTTTCTGTTACAGACTCAGTCTAAATTCGGGTGTGAATTAAATTTGAAAATTTCTTTTAGCATTATTTCTTCTTGCTAACTTTATCAAATTGATTTCTATTTTTAGCCTAAAGGTTTTCATCTAGAGAATTTTATTAAAAATTTTAATAAATCTGTATAAATCATTAAGTTNAAAATATAGATCTATTGCGTGTAGATGTATAGAGTACACAGGGGCACCCGTACATTGGAGCACTTGGAGCACGTACCCTCCCTCCCTTTTCGTCTGGCTTACCCTTTTTCTAATTCCAAGGGATTCCCAAATTTTTGTTTGTTTGTTTGTTTTATTATCAACAAACAACAGAAGATTCATGACTTCAATTCTATTCTACAAATATAAAAGAAACTAATGTTTATAGTTTCAAAGCCAAGTTTTGATAAACATACGACGAAGTTGCATGAGACAATAGACATATATCTCTCGTTAGTTTCTTTTATCCAAGCAAGGCCAAGTAAACTCCGATTGCAATAGAAACGTCTAGACCAGGGATGCGAACCTCTTTGGCGTGTCATATTGTAAGCATACTTAGCTTTAAAGATGTTTATGCGTGACAAAGTTTTAGGTTTTAATTAGAATTCGGCTTTAATTAGAATAAATGTAAAAAAAACTGATTGAAAAAAATGATTGGGTAATAAACCGAAAAAATGATTGAAAAAGACAGATTATAAATCAAAATGGTATGATACGTTACGTGCCAGATAATTTTAACTTACATGCCACACAGGGGTAGCGAACCTATGGACGTGTGCCATAGATTCGCTACCCCTGGTCTAGACCCTGAGCGAGCATTAATGTCAATTTATTCTGCAGCGTGGCACATATACAACGTCAGCTTTTTCGCCCGATCCGAAGAGTAAAACTAGCGCGTTTATTATTGTTTATCATACTGCCAACGTCGAGAAACTCGTTTTACGTTAAATACAATGGAATGTAGTGAATGTGGTTTAAAATATAGTCATAAACAAAGTTTAAATAGGTATATTAAGTCAAGCAAGCATATAAAAACACAAGCTTCCTGAACAATGTAGGATGCTCTTTTTTATAACTTGTGTCCCCTCCCATTTTTATATTCTGTGGGCGCCGCTGAGTGTGCTTATACTGTGAAACTTCAATTTAATGTCACCATTTATTTTCCTCTGAAATTGGAATAAAATCGAGTATGGAGCTGTACTTAAATACTTTTTAAAATAATTTTATATAGTAATATCGTGTGTAAGGTATAGATGCAGTCTGAAAATTCCTATTTTAAAAAAATACATGCTTATTTGGATAAAACTTTTATGCAAATATTTTCACTGAAACATAAAGCGAATATAATTCATTGAACATTTGTTTTTGTTTTTGTAAAAGTAAGAGTAATTAAATTTTAAAAATGAAAACTTAAAATCTTTGTCCTAAAAATATAATTTCAGACATATTTATTCTGTATAATTTATACTGTATATACAAATTACAAGTGCGAACTTGCCATTAATTGCATACGGTTTATGTCTAACGTAAAATCTCAAGTAACTTTGCTGATTTTACAGAAGTTATTACCTAGCTGGCAACCTCAACGTGGACAAAGATTATGATGAGTAAAGTCAACGAGCTAGAATATGCTACATAGAATGGCTGTGATCTTAGATACAGCGCTCTCGGTGACAACTACGGGTAACGACCGCCATTTTACTTTAAGTCAAAACATTGAAGTCTATACCATATATTAGGCAGGATTGTCACTTTAAAATCTATTTTTCTCATCTAAATCTAGATCGTTTTGTTTGCCCATAGATTTGAGATTTGGGCAATCAGATAAGTGATATAAATCTAGCTTGTTTCATCTCGAATTTAGCTATTTCCTAATTTTTATTTAATTATTATAAAGGAGGCAAGATTAGAGTTTAAAGTGGTAAGTGTAGTACTTAATCCTCAATATAACAATATTTTTATAATCTAAGTACGAGCCAAGTCTTGAAAGGCTTTACTCTCAGCCATATGATTGTTTATTAATTAATACTGTGCTCAGGTCAATCTGATTCGTACTTAATACGTTTTTGATTTTTTTCGGACTATTTTGCTTTTCTTTTGCAGAGTATAAGTAATGTTCTTGTGATTTTATTATAATTATAAATTGCTTGTGAAAAATTTGGTTTAAACTTTAGTCAGTACGTCTCACTGTTACCTTTGTACACCGCATCAAAAAACAATAACAAATAGCTTTGTACGTGTTGTTATTCAAAACTATGAAATAATAACAATGCCCTATAATCACCTACTTATAGGCTTTCCTAACACAAGAGTCAATATGGTGCTATTCCACAATCAGCTGATACTGTGTTACACATTCTTGTCATTATTGTAGACAGTGATAGAAACCGAAAATTTAACGCTACAAACTAATAGCCAAAGAGTGTGCTAATAACATGGAATGGAAAACAAAATCATAAACACGCATTTCCTATTTAGAGATTTAAGCAAACTTTCATACACAATTATCTCAAAATATAGAACGAGAGGGTTAACACCTTTTACCAGGAAGCCCTTCAATTATTAAAATGTTTATGAGTACACATATTTCTTATTAGAATTTATTTATTTGTCGATTTATATTTCAGTTTTAAGGAAAAATAAGAGGTAATCTATTGAAAAGATTTCTTATTCTTCACTTTATCAGATACTCATGTAAAATGAAACTTTTAAAAATAATTCGACACTGGTAATTTAATCTTTAATATTAATGCATTGGATTAACAGGAATATTTGGAAATCTTTTTATTGTAATAACAACTACTGTTCAAAATTATAAATAATTAAAATTCAGTTATTACTATAATATTAAATTAAAGATATGAAATTTATATAACGATAAAGATTTGCTTAAATCAACCAAATTGAATTTAAAAAGTGAAAAGAATATAATTAATTATATTACCTTTTTTCGTTTTTCTTTCTTGGCTAGCTTTTTTGCAGCCTTTTCTTCAGCAGGATCGGAGGTTATGTATATTTCAATTTCTTCTTCTTTCACTAAATACTTTTCATCATCCGTGTTATGTTTCTTAATTTTCTTAAATCGATTTAAAAATCTTGTAATATGTCCATTTTTATTAAAAAATGCGTTCACGTTTTTGTTTTGATCAGCATTTTCTTCGTGTTCTTTCTTTTTTCTTTTGAATAATCTCGATATTTTAAACTTCTCGATCTCTTCTGCCATATTCTTTTTAAATAAAATTTAAGGCAAAGAAAAAGTCAACAGACGTTATCTTGATTTACGAGATTGATAACTGAAAAATACAAAAGATTATGATGTAACATGCAGATGTAATGCAACCGTTTTAATATTTTAGGTTAATAAATATGTAAAAATAATTTATTGTTTATAGAATATAATTGTCCACTGTGTAATTAACTTTGGTTTATATTTCACCAGTTTGGTAAACTGTTTTATTGTGAATAAAATGACACTCGAACTTAAATATCGTATTCGAATTTTTGATTAATCTTACATTGGTTTTTTAAAATTATTTTTAAAATTAATGAATTTAATCACGTGAATATAATACTGTATTAAAGGTATAATAGAGTATTGTATTCACATGATTCACATTTGACAAATAATTTTTTAATTGCAATGAATAAAATAAATAATTGTTGTGACAAATGCAGGGTGTGACAGTGAAGTAAAGTGAAAAAGCAACTGCTTGGTTAGAACACAGAGTTTAATCTAACAAGTTGTATATACTACACATACCAAAAAAATGAAGGGGGATGAGGTATGAATTACAAGAATGTAGTTATATAAACAAAAGTCTAGACACATCTGGAATGTCCCTAGGAGAGCGTTATGATACCCACCAACAATAATCATAGTCATATGAATATAATTTGCGTAGACAAAACTGTGCACTTAGGGAATTTGAGGGCTTAACCCTTCCACTTGAGAAATATTAAATAAAAATAATACAAAAAAACAGAAAAATAGCTTAAATTTATTTTGGATTCGTTCGCTTAGTCCAGGGGTGGCCAAACCGTGGCGCATGCGCCAAACTTGGCGCATTGGACGATTACAAGTGGCGCTTTAGTCAGTTCTGAGCAACATTGCCAGATTTGGCTTCTTTGCAATTAAGAATATTACATAGAAAATTAATTTTTTATAGTCTGTCTTGGCAAGTTCATTTGTTGCACAATTCGTTGCAATCAACTTTACAGATAAAATGAGTGTTCTCCACATAGTAAATTACAGTGTATGCATGTATGTTTATTTTCGATCAGTGCATAGGCGTCTAAATGACAGTGCTACCGTCCGGACAGTCCACGAGTCGGTTGGACTGCTACACCTGTTGACCTTTTTTTTTTTTTTGCTTCTACGATTCACGATACATTCGCAATCGTGTATGCCACTAATGTCAAATGGGACTATTTTGTACGGGTAACTACACCACCACCGCATTTTTTATTAATTTTTTTTTCACACAACTGAATTTTGATCTTTTAAATTGAAATACCTGATTAAAGGGTGGCCGAAATTTTTCTCCGCCCCGGGCGGCTAACACCCACGGTACGCCACTGCGCATCTGAACTCGTCTATCAAAAAATTGGCGCATGGTATGCAAAAGGTTGGCCACCCCTGGCTTAGTCTATTAAGTTGTGTTCTTCTATATACCCAATATAATAAAAATTAATTTTACTACGATATTTTAGTTATATGACAGTAAATGAACAGAGAAAGCGAGAACTTCAAGTTCATATAATATTCATAATGAAGAAAACTTTAGTTGATTATAATATAAGGAAAATCAGGTAGAATAGAACCTAGGGCAGAACAAAACTCCCTATACTTTTTTGTCCAATTTCATAAGAAATCCTACATCGCAGCCACTGTGAATTAGCAACTATATGCTGAAACCTGCTTGAAGGACGGGTCGTTTGACAAGAACTGCCTCAAAGGGTCCAGGATTCATGTGCTGGAATAGTAGTGACGATGAAGATGCTGTTCTCGTTTGGGAATTTTAGTTAATTTTAAAAATTTGCTTAATATTTTAAATTTTTCAAGTAAATATAACTAATTTTGACAAATAATATTTACATAAAGTAAAATAAACTGTAGAACAATGAAATTTTATCATGGGTTATTTTAAGTAATAAAAATATCAGTGTTCCGCTCTGCTCTAGAGCCGACGCAGAACGGACCAAAGTGCATGTTGCTTTACAGTATATCATAAATAACAATTGATGTGTATAATTTTTGGTAGTTTTAAAAGAAATGTTATGTTGTCAAGTACTTAAAGATAATTTATTTTTCAAAATCTTGTTCATTTTCAAATGTCTATGTGGTATCCTTTACTTATTACAATCCTTAACTGTTTCATTCTTCCATGATTCTTCTAAGTGTGACGATTGAAAGTAAATACAGTATTCTCAAGATAAAGTTAAAAATTCAAAACAGCTTAATGTTAAAGTATTCCTTACTGTACTCGGGACTAAATGATTATTGTATACAGTATATACAAGTACAGGTATCCCTCGTATAACACGGTAAAAAGCGCCGTGTTATGCGAATCCGTGTTATATGAAACAAAGGACTAATAGTGTTAGTCCTTTAAAGGACTAACACTATTAGTCCTTAAAGGACATGGTGTTAGGTTTCAAAAGTTAACAAAAGTATAGAGAAAAAGGTGGTATTATGGAACCACTCCATTTCGAACTGATAATAAAGGCGAACTGTAGCGGATTGTGGCTGAACTGAACTAGGCAGACATCCATAGCAAGGGGAAAACCTGTTTCATTTCAGTTAAACGGTTGTCCGTAGTGAATTAGCATATTTGTGTTTTTCGAAATTCGAAAGTTTTGAATGCTAAGTGAATTTAATTATTTCTAAAATATAAATCGTGTTGTTTTATGTTCACTGGTGCATGTATTCCGTTCCAGAGACTTATGGGTACTGTACATATTAATCTGTGTGATGTTTACGTTTTTTAAAGTTTGGTCTTGACAGACATAAGTTAATTCAAGATGGCGATTTCATTGGTGCTTTTAATATAGAACACAACTCCTACGAACTCTCTCTTTGCAAGCAGACATTCGTCCGGAGCAATTTTTGAAAAAGACACTAGGTAGAAAGCCAATTCTTCCTGAGAATATCAAAAAAGAGCTGCTGGAATATATATTGTTGATGGAGGTCGTAGGGGAGACCGGGGCAACTTCGGCATGCGGGGCAAGTTTGTCAAGCGCTTTTTTTTAAAAACAAATTAAAAGGAGACTTTGGTTATAGGTTAGGCAGTTGAGTTTTATTGGTGGCTTGTTGAGTGTAGTGTTTTTATTGTTCTCCAACAAGCGTAGTTGAATTATCAAGCAAATTTTCATTTTCGTTCAATTCCATATAATATTTTTTTTCCATTTATATTGAATTGGCAGGTTTTGTTATAATTCCATGATAACGAAAGTTACTTTTCCTGTTAGAAGGATGTAACTTCAACTTATTCACGTGGCCAGATCGTGGCTTGGCATTCTGTTCTCAGGGTTGTACTTAATGTTTCGAAATCATGACTAGCGGGGTAAGATCGGCAACATAAAGCCACATTAGAAGCAAAGGATAAAAATCAAACAGATGATAAATGAAAACATGTTTGCATTTGTTATTCATGTATATATGTCTTTGAACTTGCATTTCGTTGTAATAATATTAAATGGGTGTTGGATTTGTATTTCTTTGTTTTAATAGTGAATTCCAACTTATACATTGTTAATAACATAATTTTATATACGTGCCTATCTTGCCCCATTACTGTTGCCCCTATACCAGGGGCAACTTTAATAAAAATAATTAAAATAATTACAACTTTACAAAAAGAGAGAAGTTGCCGATCTTGCCCCTATACCCGGGGCAACTTCGTCAATTTCTCTCTTCTTGTAAAGTTGTAATTATTTTAATTATTTTTATTTCCAAATTGATTTTAACCAGTTCTACAGTAAGGTAACATTCCAATAGACAATATGCAAAGCTTTTTTTCAGTTTACAGCAGTATTTATTACACAAAATTTAAGTAAAGCTTAACATGCCGATCTTGCCCCGGTCTCCCCTATATTTCTATTATAAAAGCATTTTTGCGATAAAATACATTGGAGTAAATCATTTTGTAATTATTTAACATTTTTTGTACTTTCCTATTTGTTTTTGGATACATTAAAGCATTTTTTGAAAACATACAGTAAGGTTCCATATTACCACCCGGTTTTCCCTAAGCCTACTTTCTGACTTTTTGTAGAGAAGCCTTCAAAAGCCATACTTATAGTTACACTAGCGAAAAATCCAATTAGGAACATTTAGTTTAATAGTTACTAGTACTTTTCGCACAAAAAATGTGCGTGTAGTTATGATATCTTGTTTACAATTCACTAAAATGAAAATGGGGTTCCATAATACCACCTTTTCCTTTACTATTATTTTTCGTTACTAAGAGAAATATATTTATTAAAGCAATCAATAATTTATTTCCAATCAATAATTAACTAACAATCACAATTAAAACTACTGTATTACGCGTTAATATTAATTTTAGTTAAACGAAGGCGTTTTCTTTTTACAAAGCATTGTCATCTTCTGAGCCTTTATGTTGATCTTGATCAGAAATATAAGCAACGTCTTCATCTCTTTTATTTTTATAATAAAAATTTTTATATGGATGACAAAATAGAAATAAAAATATGTTATTAATCGAAAATTTGTTCTAGAGAATTGCATTTATTCAGTCGAGTACTGAGCGAGTTTTTCCTCAGAATTTGTGTTCGTATACCGAATTGTTCGAGTTGACAACAGTTCAAGTGCTATATTTCGTTCGTCATTTTTACAAATGATTACTTACCTACGGTTGAAAAAAGTTTAATAACACTTACCGAAAAATGTTTAAATAAACTTTACTAAATACGAAAATTAATCTATAAAAAAACAAAACATAGTGACAATCTTAAAGGTTAAAGTCAGAAAGTAACGACAACGACACCTAGTTGATAGGAAAGCTAGGTCAAGGAATAAAAAATTGCATTATCAATTTTCATTAAAGTAAATTGGAAGAAAGGCACAAAACGAATTTCTCAGTTCGTTTTGTGCCATTCGTCCAATTTAAATAATCTAAAATCCATAGATATATTTGAGACAACACTCATGCTCACTTAAATTTAAGAAAAATATATCGAATAACGGAGTTTACACTTAAAAATTGTTAATTTTGTACAGATGATTTCAATTTCTCCTTGTTAGAGTGAAACCGTTTTGTACGGGAATTTCTCCAATTTTCGAACCGTGTGTTAGAACGAAACCAAGTTGCAGAAATGCTGTGTTGTACGAGGGATACCTGAATACACATTTTTTTTTTTTTAAGGTAGTGAACGTGTTCCTATTACGGCTTATCTAAGCTTTGACTCTTTTTTCTAACAAACTTGACTTACGAAAAAGAAAATTCAAAGCATTAGTCGTTCGTACAACTACGTGCCATTAGTGTCACTGGAAAAAATCCAAACCGTCAAAAATTACAAAATTATGCTGAATAGCTACAAATATTGTTGCCAACTCACTTTCATGACATCATCCCAGACCAAGCTTCAAAGCCCGCGATCTTTGTTTAAAAAAGCTAAACATATTATGATTGGCTATTTATATATAAATATTTATAATTTAGCTATATCTGTTCATATATATAACTAGATTAACATTAAATATTAGAATCTGTTCTTTTCTAATAAATTAGATTTCCTTTTTTTTACTGGACTATATGAACATTATAAAAGCTATGTATAGCATGGGAAAAAAGCTAAATTTGCATGATTGGCTATAAAAGATCGAAACCGAAACCAAAACTTTTAATCAATCAACTTGTAAGTTCAACTTCAGGAAAGTACGGATGATGCTATTAAAAACACCTAAACGATATATTTATTTAAAATTGGCATGCAGAAGAAAGAAGATCTTCCCAAAGGTCCTTCTAACATCACGGGAACAGCAATGTTAACGGTGGAATAACATTGTTCATGTGGTGTTAGAAAAACCATTGTGAAGACTTATTTGTTTCTTCTACATGTAAAGTTTAAATACAGATGATGCTTTTTGTTCACTTTGAATGAGAACTAACATGATATTGGAAACAGGTCATACAATATTAGGAACTAGAACACAATAGAACCACGTACCTTATTTATTTTATGTATATCTTTCTGTACATAATAAATATATATTTAGAAAAAAATATTAAAGTTACACACTTAAGCTTATGTCTAGATGTCTTTTGTGCATTTTTAACGAGGAAGAATTTTTTAATGAGGAAGGATATCATGATCTAGTGGGTCACATAAGTTATACAGATACCTTCAGAAAACCGTACGAATTACTCATTTGTATTTTTAAGAGATTTACAAATAAGCAATAAACAATAAATATTAAATGATAAATTAATCGTTACTTCATTTAAAATAATACTTATGTGCAGAAACATAGGGGAAGTGCGTGTAGTCCTGGACATTTAAATTAAACACACAAAAGATATAAAATGACAAACCAAAGCGTTTATTTTCAAACTCAAAATAAGTTTTAGAATGTTACACGTTTAATCATAATTATATTAAACATATTAATAATAAAATTATCATATTAATAAAAAACAGAAACATGACCTAAGCGTTTTTAGCCTTGCAAACGTCACAATAATAATTATTATTTGATGGATCAATGTCAACGCAAGCTTCGTGAGCCCAATCTTTACATTTATGGCATTGAATCCAGTGTGCTTCAAAAATTTCTCCGCAAATGAGGCATTCTATTTCTTGATCATGAACTTCACAGAAAAGACTTTGAGCATATAGTTTTGTTTTAGTTTTTTTTTACCATTCGAGCCTTCTTTTTCTTTTCTAATGTTATTTTATATGGAGATGATATCAAAATCGCACTTTTCTGTTTTTTGTGAGCGCTCACGTGGCGCTTTCTATATCCACCCGGAAGACGTCACAACTATTTCAACAAATCAGTTGTACTAGTTGAAGGTGCTAGTTCAGATATAGGCTGTGTGACACGGCTGAAAGCTGGCCTATTGACATTATTTTCCGTCAAGGCTGGTTCATGCTCGATATCGGTCATCAAAACTTAAAAAGTTTAAATCTCCCGAAAATGGCACAAATAAAAGGATAAATTCTTATGCACTTAAATCTGTTTTGGACTATTCCGAGTCTAGCTGCTTTAGCGAAAAAGAAATCTACAAGTGCAGCATGTCACAATCAGTAATCTTAGCCCTAGGATTTCTTCTCATTCATACTGTCACTTGTCAAAGCAAACGCAGATTTAATAAGGCACCAGTTGACAGTTTTTATGACAAGCTTAACTGATAGAAAAATATGAATTTCCTAGCTCTCGAATTTACAATGCTGATCAAACGGCGGGTATCAAATGTACACAAAAATGAATCATTTTCACAAAAGAAACGAAACAAGTCGGCAAATTAACTTCCGGAGAAATAGGGCGAAATAACATATTAATGTTTGTCACGAGTGTTACTAGTCATTTTATATTTCCTCTTTTCATCTTTCCACGAAAAAAATAGACAAAAGTAGTCTTTTGACGATTAAAGTTTTATCAGAGAGTATCACAATTCCACAGGAGAATGGGTGGATGAAGGGGATATATTTTTGCAGTGGTTGCATTATTTCAAACAGTATCTGTATTCAACAAATGAAAATCTCTCAATCATTAGATCAGGGTGCTAATCACAGAGTGGACAGTAATAAAGTATGCTCGTAAGAATCACATTCGTATGCTAAGTACGCCGCTACACACTGTGCATAAGCTGCAACCCCTCGACAGGACATTTTTAAAGCCTTTTAAACCCAACAGCTCGTGCAATGCTTGTCGATTACGGAGTTCTTAGAACAATGCTGGATATTTTTTCTTAAAGCTGTAAAAAATCTTTACCTGCCATTTTCTTATCTTTATTAACTCTCGGCTGCTCGTCTTATTGATAACTTGCCTTCTCTGACACATTTAATTGCTTCTTAGGCTGCAATTTGAAAAAAATTGTAGGTCTATAAATTCGGACTGTCCGTCCGTCCGTTTGTCTTTCCTTAATCTCGAGAACGGAGTTAGAAAGATAAAATCCAAAATCAGATATAGAAACTTAGGGGTAGAAGGCTCCGATTAACTATATACGAACTTCCGATGAAAGCCAGAAGTCACGTTATTTTAATTCAAAAACTTCCACTGAAAAGTGTTAACTAGATGACCGGCACAACTCTACTGTTAAAGGAAATGTGTTATGTACAGGGGCAAGCCACTACTAATTGGAGAGCATATACAGTACTTTAAATTAAATAAATTAAAAATAAGATTAATAACTGCAGCCCGGCATTGTGGCCATATCACAATAAATAATTGCTCGTTTCATTTTATTTTTGTTTCATTTGCCTATTTTACTGGTTCTGCCCTTAAATTTTGGTATTTTTTATGTTAATACAAGAATAAAGAAGTACATTTTAATACACAGCCTAGGATAAAGATAGCCTAATTGCAAAAAATTATTTTCTATTTGTTAAATTCAAAATCCGAGGGTACTCAACAGACTCAGTCTGGGGCTACCCGACTGCTTAGATTTCATGGTTTCATTAATAGTAATTAAATTATAAATAGAATCAAATAAATACTATTATAATCATAAAATATGTTTAATTGTCAATAACGTAATCAATAAATCGAGTCGAAATATGTTTTGTGTCATATTCTTCTTTGAAGTTTGATATGGGTGGATAAAAATTGTTGACGGATACAAAGCTCACTGTAATATGTAACTTGCTCATGTTATTACTGTATTTATTTGTATTCTTTTGTATGCGTTTGGAACACGTTTGGATACACTCCTTTATATATATATATATGTGCTTGATTGCTCAGTAGTTCGTGTCCAACGGAGTGTCTTGATGTCATGAGGTGCACCTCTTCATCTGTTAACATGCATTGTTTTGACATATGTTGTATGCTTTGTGATCTCGGTATTTGGTTCTAGGCCCCTTATCGTTTAAGGCGGCCTCTGCTGTACTGGTATCTCTCATCATAAGCATATGTAAAACGGTTCTGCTATGTATACCGCCCACATGTCAGCTGTCCAAATTGGATTCTGTTTGTATATAATCTTGTCTATCGCATCGTACGGGTATGTAAAACCAGATTATCCTATGTAGCAACCAGATGATTCTATGAATCCCGAGCATATACTATCCATCCGGATTGGACTCTGTTATGTATATTGTATATTGTACTTGTATAATGTATGTTGTCTTGTTTTTTCAATAAATGCCGACGAAAGGCACCAATGGGATCCCATCCTACCAACTTCCCTTCACACCTTTCCTATCAGCTATCGCCCCTCCTTTACTATCCACCACAACCCACCCCAACCTTCTATTTCCGCTTCACAAGGACTGAGTCGAAGAGTAAGCAGACAGCCTGCTTACTCTTCGACTCAGTCTCAGTAGTTCGTGTCCGGGGATACTCGCACTTTCCCTAATATTTTCATGTTCTGCCGTTCTATACAGAACAAAGCAAACGGAAAAAGTTAATATGAATGCTCGACCTCAAAGTACTTTACCTATTGTTGCTTTCAACCCTGGAAATTCTGTAATCTAAAATGTTTTCAACACTTCTAATGCTCAAATACATAACTTTAAGAATAAGCAATCTGTGCGACAAAATTGATATGGGGAGGGTTGCAAAATTCGTCGAAATAGGTTAAACTCGTGCATTGCGTATTTTGTCAAGATAAACGTGATAAACGTTTGATTTACGATTTAAAATGGGCATGTAAAATGAAATAATTTGTTATAGTTATTTCAAAGAAAATATAAGTAGACCTACCGGTTTTTAGATTAAAAAAAAAAAAAAAAAAAAAAAAACAATAGTTGTGTGTCTTACACCTCTGATTTGTAAAGAAAAAATATTTTTAAAAATTGTTTTCTCACCTCTAGCTACAGTATAGAATAAATGTCATAAGAGAACAATAAACTGAAATATAATTCAACGAATACAGTGAAATTGAATCTATTAAACACGAAGCTCTGACATTTATAAATAAATATTATTTAAAACTAAATGTTTAAATAACGTTTTAAAGAAACTTTTTCAAATATTGTATTTTAATATACAATTCTTCCAGTCTATCCTGTTTTAAATATTTGAAACTTTCTCCGAATTTATAAAATTATATTCTTATCATATGTTGATTATCGGCTAAATTTTAAAAATTATTATTTCAAAGTTTATATTGAAAGCTAAAAATTGGATTTTTTTGGATAGGGCTAGATAATAAAATAATTTAATAACAAAAACGAACAGTAAAAATGAAAACATAATCTATTTTTATCTTTACTTAGTCATTATTAAAAATTCTTATTACTAATTTAAAAAATCCAACAACTTTCTAGGCGAAACCGGAAGGGAAAGTTATGGGTTTTTTTATGTTCAAGAAACACTAAGAGATATTAACACAAAGTCAAAAAGTGTTGCGCCATCTGTTATAAAATTTTACTAGAAATAATTTTTATATTATTAATTATTATAACAAGACAAAAGGCTTAATTTTGAGGGTAGAAATGAATTTTTAAAAAATTGTAAATGCCGTTAACAAGTAAACTTTCCATTCAGTCCGACCCCACTCGAGATGTAACACATGATCTCTCTATCTTCTCACCCCTCGACCTTTAACCACCAGAATTTAATAGCATTAATGTCTCTTAAGTACAGATTTTCATGCAAAATTTTGTTTCTTAATCTTTACACCATCCTGAGATATTAAACGAAAGAGATGACAACATACACACGCAAGTGTGCACGCAATCTCGCATATATATAAATGCATATTCACAGAATTTTTTTACTTTTTTGGTTCAGGGAGTCTCAAAACGCTGAGATTTACAAAAAATCTGGAATTTTTTTGCTTTTTAATTTGATGGAATTTAGTAAACATATGTGACGTATTAAATTAAAATAAACGATCAACAATTTCTAGTACATATGAAAAACCATCATTAATACTTTGATCAGATATAGCCTATTAAGTATCAAATTAAAGAAAAAATAATAATACTCGTCTTTGACATTTATTCGTGTCAATGCTTTGAATTTATCAATCTCCTTTTAATATTTTTAATATGTATTGTAAAACAAAAAGTTTGTGAATGTAAGATGATGAAGATGAAACTAGATAACGAAGTTGAAACTTAATCAAAACTTTGTGTAACTGGAGAGTAAACATTACACCGAAATGAATATTTGACCTTGAACTTTCGTAGAAAATCAAGTGATAAATAGTTTTGTTGATTCATTATTACTTAAGGATTTTGTTATATTTGAGTTTTAATAGGTATAATACATATATATTTAAATATATATCTTCAGACATTTTAAAACTTAGAATTAATATAAAGAATTCCGATAAAGATTTTTCACTTTGGACTGAAGCCAAGAAAATTAAATAAATGAAAAATAACTATATTTTACTAAATTGCTTAAGTATACATATCCTGTTTGAATTTAAGAGATATTGAATCATTCTTTTATTCAATTCTGGTTATGCTAAATTTATAGTTCATGTAATACAAAAATGTACAAGTTGATGATCTGATTGTTTTTGTTTAGAGACAATTAATTATATTTTTTCTGTAAAACAGGAATTAAAACTAACGTTATGTGTTTATTAAGACAATGGTATTAATTTCATATCAAATTTCAAGCGTTATAAAATATTTTTTGTAATCATATGTCATACCTCTGTACTACACCACAACAAAGTTTTGTTATATCTAAAATTTTTTTTAAAAATACATTTAAATTACATAAATACCATAACATTAACTTTAATTTATAAATATATACATATATTTAGTAGACATAATAGTAATT
>NW_019384297.1:417027-424529 GCF_000671375.1 Centruroides sculpturatus | reverse complement strand
ATATATTTTAAGTTTTTAAGATATATTTATTTATTTATTTATTTATTTATATTTTAACTGATAAACATTAATTACAAATATTTAAAAATATGTTTATCTATAATTATTTATTTAAGGTAGCAGCAAATAGAAGATTATTCATAGGTAATTAAAGAGACTAAATTTTCTACAGACTAAATTAAAGCTTATTAAAATTAAATTTATGTATCCTTATCTGTATTAATTAAGATATTGAAGATATTGCAAATTAAATTATATCAAATATATAATAATTGACAATGATACGTGATTAAAACTTTTGTGATAAGTTTAAATAATTGCAAATTATCAGATATAATTTAAAATAAAATTCGAAACTTACAAACATGATTTTTCGTTTTCGATGAATTACATACAATATTAACTTAACTATAAAAATCCACGTAAAATATAGAAGACGTTCATTGCAAACCTCTCAATTTATCAACAGTTTTGAAAGTAATGTGATATAAACTGAAAGTCCAAATAGATAATGTATGACTGATTTCCTTCCTGTTATCGTGTTTTGAGCGCATCCAATGTGTTTTCCAGATTAAAGTGTAAATGTTTCTTGTAAACTAGCATTTTTAATTCAGTTTACACGGAAATTTACAAAGTGCATTGATGTGCAGAATTTAAGTATAATTAAAAAAACAAAAAACATTTGGGTATTTCCAAAAATTGAATGGAATTAAATTTCGAATTACAAATTGTTAAAACTGATAAAAATTGATAAAATAGTTTATTAATATGACATTCAAGTGCATATAAATACGATAATAAATAAGTTTTATTTAATCGAATAATACAACATTATTCCACTATGTTGGAATAATATTGTACTGTGTTGGAATAGTTTTTATATAAACTATTTTAGAAAAAACATTGCATGTAATATTCTCTGAAATTTAACAACTAGACACGTTTATTATGTTTATTATTTACGAGTTTGATAATCAAATGAGAACAGTTTGCAATTCGTCTTTCTAATGAATTCTACATATAGGCCTATATATATATATATACTGTTTTGATTCAAATCCACTCAGTTCTAGAATCAACTGTACTTACTGTAATTGTTAGGATATTTAATTTATGCCTTACGTTCTGGAAGGAGTTCTGGCGCTCAACATGCCATTTTTAAACAGCAAGAGTTAACAGCGTAGTTTTTTTTTTTTTTTAATTTTAATGCTAATATCTGTATTCCTGAAGTAGGCTAAATTTTTATATATCAATAGACGTAAGAATGCACGGATAATCTGCAAACAGATAATCAAAGTACTGTATACTGTATATATATAGCGAATGCATTTTTCACATTTTCTAAAGACACATTATTTGTCTAAAGTTATGAAAAACGTCTGTTTAAGTATTTTTTCAAAAGAATTGCCATGTTGTAAAACTGACAAATAAACCGTGTCATGGTATAACCCATACAGAATTTCAAATTAATTTTTGGAAACGTAATAACAAACGGATTACCCGCATAATACTGTGATTGATAAGAAACAACGTTTCTTATCAATCACATATCAAATTAAAAGTAATTTATCCGTTAAAAAATCCAGCAAGGAGTTGCTTAACTCTACTGGCAACATTAAAATTGCATGTGTGTCGCTTGTTTGTTTATTAAATTATGGCAACTCAACACTTGGGCGATCTGCCTAAGGGGATGACTTCCGGGAGGTCTTTTTAAGGGAAACTGGCCCCTATTTAGGTGTTACAGACGTGGAGAAAACCCGGAAAACTCCACGTGGCCAGCCCGTCCGAGCGAGGCGCGAACCCACGACCGAACTCCCAGNTTATTTAAGGTAGCAGCAAATAGAAGATTATTCATAGGTAATTAAAGAGACTAAATTTTCTACAGACTAAATTAAAGCTTATCAAAATTAAATTTATGTATCCTTATCTGTATTAATTAAGATATTGAAGATATTGCAAATTAAATTATATCAAATATATAATAATTGACAATGATACGTGATTAAAACTTTTGTGATAAGTTTAAATAATTGCAAATTATCAGATATAATTTAAAATAAAATTCGAAACTTACAAACATGATTTTTCGTTTTCGATGAATTACATACAATATTAACTTAACTATAAAAATCCACGTAAAATATAGAAGACGTTCATTGCAAACCTCTCAATTTATCAACAGTTTTGAAAGTAATGTGATATAAACTGAAAGTCCAAATAGATAATGTATGACTGATTTCCTTCCTGTTATCGTGTTTTGAGCGCATCCAATGTGTTTTCCAGATTAAAGTGTAAATGTTTCTTGTAAACTAGCATTTTTAATTCAGTTTACACGGAAATTTACAAAGTGCATTGATGTGCAGAATTTAAGTATAATTAAAAAAACAAAAAACATTTGGGTATTTCCAAAAATTGAATGGAATTAAATTTCGAATTACAAATTGTTAAAACTGATAAAAATTGATAAAATAGTTTATTAATATGACATTCAAGTGCATATAAATACGATAATAAATAAGTTTTATTTAATCGAATAATACAACATTATTCCACTATGTTGGAATAATATTGTACTGTGTTGGAATAGTTTTTATATAAACTATTTTAGAAAAAACATTGCATGTAATATTCTCTGAAATTTAACAACTAGACACGTTTATTATGTTTATTATTTACGAGTTTGATAATCAAATGAGAACAGTTTGCAATTCGTCTTTCTAATGAATTCTACATATAGGCCTATATACAGTATATATATATATATACTGTTTTGATTCAAATCCACTCAGTTCTAGAATCAACTGTACTTACTGTAATTGTTAGGATATTTAATTTATGCCTTACGTTCTGGAAGGAGTTCTGGCGCTCAACATGCCATTTTTAAACAGCAAGAGTTAACAGCGTAGTTTTTTTTTTTTTTTAATTTTAATGCTAATATCTGTATTCCTGAAGTAGGCTAAATTTTTATATATCAATAGACGTAAGAATGCACGGATAATCTGCAAACAGATAATCAAAGTACTGTATACTGTATATATATAGCGAATGCATTTTTCACATTTTCTAAAGACACATTATTTGTCTAAAGTTATGAAAAACGTCTGTTTAAGTATTTTTTCAAAAGAATTGCCATGTTGTAAAACTGACAAATAAACCGTGTCATGGTATAACCCATACAGAATTTCAAATTAATTTTTGGAAACGTAATAACAAACGGATTACCCGCATAATACTGTGATTGATAAGAAACAACGTTTCTTATCAATCACATATCAAATTAAAAGTAATTTATCCGTTAAAAAATCCAGCAAGGAGTTGCTTAACTCTACTGGCAACATTAAAATTGCATGTGTGTCGCTTGTTTGTTTATTAAATTATGGCAACTCAACACTTGGGCGATCTGCCTAAGGGGATGACTTCCGGGAGGTCTTTTTAAGGGAAACTGGCCCCTATTTAGGTGTTACAGACGTGGAGAAAACCCGGAAAACTCCACGTGGCCAGCCCGTCCGAGCGAGGCGCGAACCCACGACCGAACTCCCAGTGTTTAGGGTACGCTTGGTGGTGGGTATTGTGTGCGTCGCCATCTGTTCTGATATTTTGTTTTTAAAACTTTTTATATTTTTAATTATTATAAAATGACAAAACGTAATTTTGAGATAGGGATAGGCTTTATAAAAAATTGTAAATGCTAATAACGAGTAAAATCGTTTTTTTTTAAAACTCTTTCAGCTCTGTGGGCACTAAGAGGGCTTCTTTTAGCAAGCCCACTATGGGTTCGGCCAGGCCCACAATGGGGCGGCCGTGTGGTGGGGGACGGGGCCCGACATATTCGGACGGACCATCCCCGAAAAATTCATGGGGATTTTTCGACCCGTCCAGATACGATCCCGGGTTCCCCGGAGCGGTAGGCTGCCACCTTGACCGCTCGGCCATCCGGCCGTCTCGAGTAAAATCGTCATTAAGTCCGACCCTACTGGTGATATACACGACCCCTTTTATATCCCCACCCCGGAACCTTTAACAACCAAAATTTATTAGCATAAATTCTCCTAATACGGGTCAATAAATCCCTAGGGATTTTTCGGAGAGTGGTCCGCCCATATATGTCGGCCCTCGTTCCTCACCATCCGGCAGCCCCATAATGGGCTTGCTAAAAAAGGCTCTCTTAGTGTCCACAGGACGAAAGCACAGAAGTTAAACTTCAAAGAGGATGAACTAAAACGTGTCCCCCACATACACAAACATACATACATACCGGAAAAAAATCCCATTTTTTTGCATTTCTGAACGTTTCAAAGTCTCGAGTCCAAAATTTAAAAAATCTTGGCGGGTCATTTTTACCTATTGTCATACTTTCCCTGTTAAATATAACAGAGCTGGAGAAAGTAAAAAAAAAAAGCCTTTGCTCTATTGATTTAATGTTTAATTGAACGTTTTTTTTTAATCCAGATCCAATAACTTCTTTATAAAAATACGAGCAATTATTTGTGACATTGTCACAATGCCGGGCTGCAAGTTTTAATCATATTTTTAACATATTTAACTTAAAATATATCCTCTCCATCTCAAATTAGTAGTGGCTTGCCCCGTACGTTATATTTATTTTTCTGCTAGCAATAGAGTCATGCAGGTCATCTATCTAACGCCTTTCAGGGAAAGTTTTTGAATTAAAATAACGTGACTTCCGGTTTGCATTGGAAGTTCGTGTATAGTTAATCGAGGCTTCCTGCTTCCATGTCTGATCTCGTCTTTTATCTATCTAACTTAGTCCTCGAGATTAAGGAAAGACGAACGGACGACAATGGGAATTTATAGATCTACAATTTTTCACAGTGCAGCCGAATAAGAAATTGTAATGCCTTATTGAGAACACTCAAAAGATAAGGTATCTTATAGGAAAGATATTCTAGTTCTTGAAATTGTTCAGTCCTGAGAAGCTTATTGGGGATTGTTTTCAATTTTCTAACAGCATTACCATTCAAAAAATTTTTTGTGATCTTGATATGGCATTACAGATCATTTTGAAAGAAAAATTAACAAAGACTTTTATAAATAACTAACTTTAAGGAATATCAATGTATTTTGTTGTGTAATGAATATCAATCTTTTGCATTTCTCGACGTTTCAAGGTGTCCTAAGTCCAAAAATGCAAAAAGTTTGGGGATCATTTTTTGACTTATCGCCATACTTTACCGTTATACATAACAACCGGAAAAGTAAAAAATTCGAATACTACGAATACCTCCAATATAGCGCCACAAGTATAGACAGCACCTCTTGTTTAATTTGCAATAGGAAAAGCATACTGGATCCTGAACGTGTTCGATTCGTTCAAGTACTTCTTTTCTTAAATAAAAGTCAGCATTAGGTGAAAATGAGTACAATTATTGATCAATCTATTATAGTTAAGATAAGAATATTCCAAAAACACGCAACCTTTAAAACTCAAAGACGAAACTAAAAGTTTAAATTCTAAGAAACGAGAGTCCGGAAGAGCAACTCCCAAGCAACTTTTCACGGTGATATGTCGGACCCTGTCCCTCACCCAGTGCCGTAACTAGGCAGGTGCAAGAGGTGCACCCGCACAGGGCCCAAACTTGGAAGGGGGCCCAAACTGCTGTTCACAAGAAATTATATTTTTAAATTTTAAATTTTTCCGCCATTCTACAGCGCGGTTTGGCGATTACATTTCGCCTTACTTAGACCCTAGACGTCTGCTCACCAGTGTTCCCAACTGTGGCGACTTTTACAGGGACGTAGTGAGGTAGCGGAGACCTCAGTCAAATCAGCCAAAAGTTGCGACTTTTGATATTTTTTTAATTTATTTTTTGAGAAATTTAAATTTATGTTTATAGTTTTCAAATTTACAGATTTTTCTCTACTTTATAGAGCTCTCTGGCAACTACTAATATTATTACGATATACAAAACTGTATTTCTAGATTTTCTACAGTGTGCAGAGCTAGAAATCTGTAAAGGTGGCATTTTGTAACAAAAATAAATCTGCCCTAGGATTTTTTTTAAACTTACTAAATTGAAAACGGTAACTCCCGAATAAAATCTTAGTCTCGAGGTTGTAAAAGGCGTGCAGAAATTCTGATATCATTTTTTGCATTATAGTGGTACACATGTGGTGTATATCTGAACAGCGGGTATTAAGCGGTAAGCGAATTAAGCGGTAAGCGGGAATTAAGCGGTAAGCGAACTATGCGGGCGCGTAGGGCCCCGAAGGGGCTCCCGCAGTCTTTAAAATGCTACCGTGTTTCCCTGAAAATAAGACAGTGTCTTATATTAATTTTTGCCCTGAAAAATGCGCTAGGTCTTATTTTCAGGGAATGTCTTATTTTTTCCAGGAAGAAGAATTCACATTTATTATTGAACAAAAAAATCCCCAAGTCGAACTTAGACGAGAGTGACGTATATCCGGTGTGTCGAACTGTCGCCATTTTATAGCGTAAACATCGGACTCGATGACCAATTAATGCTTACTGAACCGTAGCACTATGCAAATGTCATGTGGCGTGATTCCCGGCCGACCAATTAGCCATCACCAGCCGTAACGTTATGCAAATCTGTGATTCCGAAGCCATAGTCTTATGCAAATCATGCCGTGTGGCGTAATTGTCTGCTGACCAATCAGTGGCTGTACTTTCAAAAAGCCAACAGCCACTTTCAACCATCTGTCGATGACCATTACGACTAAACAAAACTTCGCTAGGTCTTACTTTAAGGGGGAGGTCTTATATTTCTCAATTCAGCAAAACCTGTGCTAGGTCTTATTTTCGGGGAAACACAGTAGTGAAAAAGGGATTGCGAAAACGCAGAAGATAGAAATAGTCCAGAAAAACGCTTCGATATATATAGATACACGGAAGTAATAAATGATATAGGTTTATGGCCAACAATATTAACTAGTGATGTAACGAATATTCGGTTACTATTCGGTATTCGGCCTATTTTTCACTATTCGGCCGAATACCGAATACCTTAAAACGGGAGTAATAAATAACAAAAACACAGTAAATTAATCATTTTGGTATTTAGATTTAATGTTATCGAGTTAGTGTTGTTTGTTTATATTTATTTATAACTTGTAACACGCACAAAATAAAAAAGAAAATAATATTAGTCACTTGTATTCACAATTTATAATTACAAAGATAACACGTACACGTACACAATTTATAATTACACGTACACGTCTATCGTTGGAGAATCCTGGCACATCTGAGGGTCTGACCCTGCCTATCTTTCTTTTTAAGCGCTCGTCTTTGCTCTTTCCTTTCTCTTTCCTCTATCGCTCTAATCCATGTATGCCTGTGAATACATCATAATACGCCCTCACGATACTTTCGATTCGTCACTTTTCCGTCGTAGAGTTCTCATTTTACAATTACGTGACTCAGCCTGGTGATAACGGAGAAAAGAGACAGATAGGACGTCGATATAAGTCGCAGTTATGATTTCACAGATTCGAGACAGCTTGATAGCCCGAACGGCCCC
>NW_019384297.1:339404-416322 GCF_000671375.1 Centruroides sculpturatus | reverse complement strand
AGATAATGGAAATAGATAAAACACCAGATGAAGGAAGTAACTTGACACCCGAAAAATTATTTAAAATACAAATTTACAGTGTTCTTGACACTCTATTGTGTCAAATAGATTGGCGTTATGAAAAAATGAAAACTATCTGTGACGATTTTTGCTTTCGCTGTGGCTTGTCTTTACAATTCATGAGTTTGCTGATTTAAAAAATTCGGCTGCAGATCTCGCTATTAAATAGAGCAAAGATTTAAAAAAGTACGAATTCACAAGTGAAATTGAAAGTTTTAATTTTGAAGTAACGACTCTTATACAAAATATAAAAACTGCATCTCCGCTTAATATTCTACAGGCTCTTCATGATTTTGGTTTAATTGAGTCTTACCCAAATATCAATGTCGCTCTTCGAATATTTCTGACTCTTCCCGTTTCTATTGCTTCGTGCGAGAGAAGTTTTAGCAAGTTAAACTTAATAAAAAATTATTTAAGATCAACTAGCAAACAAGAACGATTATCCAATATTTCTATTATTTCAATAAAATACAATATCGTTAAAAATATTAATTATGAAGGTGTAATTAATAAATTTGCTGAAACGAAAGCCAGAAAAATTCAATTAAAATAAATCTGATTAAAAATCTATTGTAATGTATTTCTTGTATTATTTTCCTAAAACCAAATAAATTAAGGGGCCTAAATGCAAATTCTTGCACAGGGCACAGGAATGGCTAGTTATGGCTCTGCCCTCACCACTCACCCAATCGCCCACACTAAACCTGACTAAACTCATAATGGATATGAAAAAAGACCCTCTTAGTGTGCACATAAGACTGAAAAATTAATAATAATAATAATAACCTAAACATTTCAGTTTAGACATGCTCAAATTGCTTTCTAATCTGATAATATGGCCCTCCAACACAATTTTATAAGATCAACAATCAATGACACAAATCAATCATCAATATTAAACAGTTTTAATAATGTCTCATTAGATTATTTTAAAAATCATAATTATACAGTGTTCTAAAAGTGATATAATAAAGAAACTAGGATATTAGTTTTTTTTATTTTGTGTTATCAGAATATTCATTCTTTATTAAGATTATCATTTAATATTAAGACAATCATTTATTAAGAATAGGGATCAATATGATAAATAATTAATATACATATTAAAAGTGTAAATGAAGTATTACTTCTATTACAGTTTTCTATGAGATATTTGAATTCTGGAAAAACTAAATAAGTATGAAGAGCTATTCTGCAGAAATGGGTTAAGTATATACCAAAAAGTGTTTTAAATGAAAAAGTTTAAAGTTATCACCATCAGGATTCATAAAACGAAAGATATAATTTTTGTTATGCTGACTATGATGTCCATTCCAATCTATTTGAGAATGTTGAGATAATATTCTAATATAAAAGCATCCTTAATCACTGAATTAAACACTAATTAATAAAGTTATGCATTATATAAAAATATAACTCTGAGTAATTGTTCTTGGTTCAACATTTTAAACTATAAATAACAAAAAATGCTAACATTAAAAAAATCTTTTTATTGGAAAATTTTATCAATATATTGTAATTTTTATAAAATATTAATAAGAATTCACATATAAATAATTTGTAACAAATATTACATACTGATAAATGCATATAAAATATATGAAATTCCAGATCAATACATGAAACTAATAATATACTGTTTATAACTTATATATATGTAATATAATGGTTTGTAAAACAAACTTGAATCATCAATTATATTTTTGCAATAGAGATGCTTTAAAAAATATAATGTCATCTATCAAAGTTTGAATTACTAACCACTGATATATATGAGTTTAACATACAAATTTTAAAATACTTATTTCAAAAATAAACATTGGAACAATTTATGTAGAAAATATTACAGGTTCATTTACACAAAAAATGCATTTCATTATAAATATTTTTGATATATAAAATATTTTATATAATAGAAGTAGGTCATTTTCTAATATAAAAGTTGTGATAAAGATTTACATTACTTAAAATTTTATATTACCTTCTTATATTGATAACTTTCTTGGTAGAGTCTTTCATTTGGAAGTAAAACTTTGCAAGATAATATTACAAAGAATTTATTACATAACATTTGTTTTCAGATATTTCAACATCAAAAATAAATTTATTAATCATCATAAGAATAGCAAAATATTAAATTAAAAAAAATTGTATTATATGCATAAAATCTATTTACTCATATTTTTATATTATATTATAAAATAATAATTGATTTATTTCATTTTCTTAAGCAATCCATGCTTTCCTTATATTATTTCAGATAAATCATAAAATTTATGTTAATAGGAACAGTCTAATAATAAATTTATATTTAAAAAGAAAACACTAGGTACCAAGAGATTTTTGGCTTTAAACTTTCTCAATGTATCATACTATTTCTCAATATTTATAACAAATTTGTCATTGTAATTCAATTGTAAAAGTATGAGGAACAATTTTTAATTACAAATGTATAATTGTTAATATTGTAAATTCCTTATTGAGAATACTCATTTAATATTAAGGAGAACAGTATCTAAAAAACTGATTGATGTAGTATTTAAAAAGATTAACAATACTTATTTGTTTGCATACATATTATAGACTTTAATTAAATAACTTATTAAGACTTAATAAAAGTCAATCAAATACTAAATTAAAAATATAAAATATATCTTAAAATTAATCTATTATTTAAAAATGTTTCAAATAAATATATATCAACATTTTTCTTCTAGTTATACAAAAGACTTAAGAGCATTTTTGTAAAAAATTTAAGTTTATTTTTACACTAAAAATATCAATAGTTAATTTTATTTTTTCACTTTGAAATTTTATACGTTATTATTTAATACAAATACATCGTTATTGAATATACTTATTGAAAGGAATATATTAAAACATTCTAAGAAAATATTTTAGACATTTTAAACATTATGAAGATGTTTAAATTTGTATTTAAAATTTAATCTGTAAGCTGCCAAAAATATTATTCTCCACAAAGTTTGTGTATAAAAAATAGTAAATTTATTAATTTTTATTTAATCTATAATATTAATTTATTATTGTACTAATTAATACTAATTTAATTTATAATAAATTTAAGAATTGAAAATTCACATTTTCAACATTGTCATCTATTAACCATTGTTTTATTCATTTATTTTATATTTTTTCTTGACTAAATAAAATACATCTTCTAAATAACATTTATTTTGTACGAATTATTTCTTTCCTTTTAATGAATTTATAAAAATTAAAATGTAATCTGCAATTACAGATTTATATTTTATAATTTATAAAATTTACTAGATAACTTTTACTTATATTTTACTTATTTTTACATTTCAAACAATCCCAACAATATGTCAGTCTTATTTTTTACTTTGAATAAAATATGAACTTTGTTTAGTTACTTTAATTCTTTCAAAAAATTTTATGATATATCATGAAATAATTAACCATCATTTAACAGTTTCAAGTCAAATAATAAATATAAGATTTGGAATAGTTCAATTAAATATAATTTTTAATACAAATTATTAAAATTTAATTATTAACTAATTAACATCAACAGTTAATTTCATTAACTGTTAATGTAAAGTTAATTTTATTAACCTTATATAAATAAATTATACAATATTTGATATTTATCACCATCATTCAAATAAAATATTTCAATCTTCAAAATTTACAGTTCATCTTTCAAACTTAAAAACTTCTGTGCTTTTGATATTCCTTCCTTCAAGAATGATGAATATTTTCGGCCCACAGGATCTGTAAAACTTTAAATGAAACATTCATTAAAAATTTTTTGGTTTTATATTTCATATATTATTTATATGATTAGAAAAAAAAAATTAAATCTTACCCTTCAAATAATGAAAAAGAGTTATCATTTTCATTATCTAAAAGTATATTAGCATTGATATGATGAACAACAGTTCCATTTGGCAATATTATTAATGACTCAACAGGAAAATTATACTTGTCAAGACAATTTTGAGCAAATTCAACAATTTCTGTCTTTGGAATACTTTTAGCTATTATCTGCAATATTTTTCAATAAATAAATCAATAAAATTATTTAATATCAAGATTTCATTGAAAGAAAATTTATCTTTATTTAAAAATATATTTTATAATCGTAATTACTAAATAAGGCATAATTAACTTCATTTCAAAAATACAAACTTTTTCCTGTTAGACACAAAAAAAAATTAACTTCATAAACTAAAGGACTCTCACCCATCAAAGCATTTCATTTACAATTACATTAAAAATATAACTGTTAATAATATTATGTAATGTTATTTTATTATATAACATACTCAAGCCTAGGTGTAACATAATATTGTCTATTAGTATTAAGAGATTTCTGATCAAATTTGCAAACTTGATTATCAAGATAAGCAACAACTACTAGACTCTTTATCACCTACATATCTTGTCGCATCATCTGATAAAAATATTCTGGAAGGATCAGAATTGTTACAATTGACATATCCCTCAAACATTTCACCTAGTTTTGGACCTCAACTGCTTTGATTTAAAATGTGTTTTTATACTCAAGTAAAAGAAATTACTTCTATACGTGAAGTTGCAAACTACTTTTAATTCACACCACAGCCTCAAGTAGCTTCTCCCACACTATTGCAGCATGTGTCATTTTTTTTTTAACTTTACCAGCAACGATAGCAACAGCAGAGCAAAGTTTTTCAAAACTAAAATTAATCAAAAGTTATTTAAGAAGTAGCATGTCACAACACTGTCTTGCATCTGGCTACTGTATCAATAGAAAAAAAACAATAGCTTGTCAACTTGATCCAGAGAAAGTGACTGACAGATTTGCAAACAAAAAAGCGAAAAAACAATTTTGAAGTATTTTTTTAATGTATTATTATGTATTTGTCATGAAACTAAACTTGCATACATTTTGTCAATACAGTTTTTATAATATATAGTAAATATTATTAGGTACTTTGTACTTAAAGAATTATATTTTGTTTTATTATTTTTGTATTTATTAAATTGAATATATTATTGTTGAATTGCCTTGAATCTCAAATAAATTGTTATGAAGTAAGGTTTTAAATTGAAATAATTAGAGATATGTTTTTAAATTAAATGTTCAAAATAAATTTCGCGAGACCTTTTCTGAGGAATGAGGGAGCTCACTGATTCTACTTGCTCCAGGGGCTAAACAGTAGCTATGCCACTTTTAGCATACTTTTGGGGGTGATATGTGTGTTGGATTCCTCAAAAACTTTAGGAAGAAAATTTAAACTAAAAAACATTGTTTTAAACAATAAATCTAAAATTATATTTCATTAATGAGTAACTCAATATCAATCAATTATTTAATTTCTTATTATGATGAAAAAAAAATGAATGTTCAGTTACAAATAGCTTATTTATACTATGTGACTATGGTTTGTTCTAGAAGAAAGATCATAGTTCAGATACTGAGTTTGTTCTCAAAGTTTCCTTCTAGATGAATTGATAGCATTCTAGAACATTTGTCTGACAAGTACAGTCAATTCAATTTAATTGGGCCAACGTTAATCGGGGCAGCAGCTTTATTGGGGTAAATCTCAAAGAACAGAAACCAAACTAATAAATTAATACATAATTTAATCACTTAATTGGGACAACTTTTCGCTTAATTGGACAGTAACAGAAAAGGAATTTAGCAAGTTTTGATATATTTTAGGGATCTTCTGAAAATATGTAGACACTATATACACTAAAGTTGTGTAAGCCTAACTAAGTAGTTTGTCTTTCACTCAGGCAATTCAGTTTTTCTGGAGGAAGACACCATAGCGGGATGTATCACATGGGGGNTTATGGGGATGGAATCTTTACACTCAGATTAGTCATGAATGTAAACTGTTTTTACAGTTTCTATTTGAGTTCACTTGTTTTTTGAGTTGGATTAATGGAAGGCAGTGCACTACATGGGTGATCTGCCAAGGAGACACGTGGGAGGAGTTTTATAAAATGGCCTCTAGGTGGTAGTCACATAAAGAAAATCTATAAACTTTATGCAGCTATCCTGTTGATCAGACACTAACCTATGAGTAACTATTAGTGATAAGTAGTTTTATCCACTTGCTTTTTTTTTTTGTTTTTGTTTTTCCTACTCACCATCAATAGTTAACAATCACTTCCTAGGCATTACTGTCATAACTGAATTAACATTTAATTTAAAAATATTCACTAATTTTTGTTGCTTGATTAAAAAAAATTAATAATTTTACATGGAAAAACATATATACTTTTGACACAAACCATTCAACATAAGAAGTGATAGTGATTCCAAATCATTTCAAAAACTGTGAATTTTGGATATTTAACTTTATGTTATTTTAACTCATTAAAATTTTTTTATTACAACTATGAATTAATTAAAAACACTATACATGCTTGCATTCAAAGTAGATCATAAAGTTTATAAGAATATAGTATTGTGAAAAGATAGAGTAATTAACATTGATAGTGCTGCCTCTAGAGAGAGCAAGGTCATTGTTTTTTGCAAAAAATAGTTTTCTGAAAACAAATTAATAAAAAATAATGGTCAAGATCAGAATCCTAAATCATGTTTTGTAAAAATATACAAATTGTATAGATTTTTACAGTAGTTTATTACTTCTAAGGTGCATTACAGACATTACTATATTTATACATATGAGATATTGGAAATATGAAAATTTTTCATTAATTTTGTATTAAATGCAGCTCATCACAAGATAAATTACAGATAGGACATCTTTACATAAATTATAAAATAAAAAAGGCACGAATTAGAAAAGACCATGATAATTATGTTTAGCTCTGTCTTTTAGATGCTTTATGTAGGTACAAATCATGTCTGGAAAGTAAGTACCGTTTTGGAAAAACTCACATAAAAAATCTTTTTTCAAAACAAAATTTATTTTTACATGAAAGAGCATGTTGGAAACTATTTTTCTACATAGTTACGAGTTGTTCAGACATTTGTTCAGACATTTGTCATATCGGGAAACCAACTTGTCTATACCCTCTTCAAAGAAAGATGGTGCCAGTGAAGACAGCCACTGCTGAACATTGGTTGTTGCATGTTCATCGCTGGCAAAGCGCCTCTTTCCAAAATCATGCTTCAAGTTCAAGAACAAATGGTAGTCTGCAGGTGCAAGGTTGGGGCTGTACGGCGGGTGATCGAACTGCTCCCAACCAAATTGTTGAATAAGGTTTTGAGTGACACCAGCAGTATGGGGACATGCGTTGTTGTGAAGCAACACAATGCCTTTACTGAGATTTCCACGTCTTTTGTTTTGAATTGAACGGCGAAGTTTTTGCAATGTTTCACGGTATCATTCTGTATTGATGGTTTTACCTCTGGGAAGAAACTCAACAAGCAGAACGCCCTGGCTGTCCCAGAACACAGTGCACATGATTTTTCGTGCTGACAACGTTGTTTTGAATTTGTGTCTTGTAGGGGACCATGAATGCCTCCACTTCATCGACTGTTGTTTTGATTCTGGAGTAACATCACAAACCCAAGTTTCATCACCGGTAACAATTTTGTTTAGGAAATCTTTACTCTCTTCACTGTATCGGATAAGAAATGTCAAAGCACTTCCAAGTCGCTTCGTTTTGTGGACATCCGTAAGCATTTTGGGAACCCAATGGGAACACAATTTGCGATAATTTAAGCGATTTGTGACAATCTCATGCAAAACAGTTTTTGAAATTTGTGGAAACTCATCACAAAGCAATCTTATTGTGAACCATCTGTTTTCAAGAATTTTCTCATTCACTTTTGCAACCAAACCATCATTGACAATAGAAGGCTGGCCACTCCGTGCTTCGTCATGAACATTGGTGCGTCCAGCATTGAATTGTCGAACCCACTTTCTCACCATTCCATCACTCATTATATCTTCACCATAAATCTCTACAACTTGACGATGAATTTCAACTGGCTTAACATTCTTTGCATTCAAAAACCGTATTACAGAATGCACTTCACAATCGGCGGGATCAGCAATCATCTTAAACATTTTGAACACTCACTAACATGTGGAAAAACAACACAATCCGGCTCTAATGGCATCACTGGACTGACAATCAACCAGAGACACGTGTGCGCAGATGCTGAACTGCGATACTACCGCTGCAGTGGCGGTAGAATGAGATGGTACTTACTTTCCGGACACACCTCGTATTATTGTTGTATTAATATTGGACATTAGAGAAGATGTAAGTGTTTTTAAATATTGTCAAGTGTAACATTATATATATTTTAAAAATTTTTATATAATAATATTGTTATAAAATGTAAAACTGCAGAGAAGGGGCCAAAACACACAAAAAGAGACCTGCAGGTCTGAAACACAAAAAGAGTGTACAGGTGAAAATAAAGGGATACTTTTTGTTTTATTTTTAACTAAGACTTCCTCCCTTTGCTAATCCTATTTATAAACAAAGTCTACATGGACAATATAAAAACAAAATTTTATTATTAATATTTGTGACATTAAATAAACAACACTGTAATTTTCCCTTCAAATATATTGTTTCAGTCCTCTAAAAATTTGGATATAAGATTATAGTCTCATTGGATTATTTTGAAAATCANCTTATATTATTTCAGATAAATCATAAAATTTATGTTAATAGGAACAGTCTAATAATAAATTTATATTTAAAAAGAAAACACTAGGTACCAAGAGATTTTTGGCTTTAAACTTTCTCAATGTATCATACTATTTCTCAATATTTATAACAAATTTGTCATTGTAATTCAATTGTAAAAGTATGAGGAACAATTTTTAATTACAAATGTATAATTGTTAATATTGTAAATTCCTTATTGAGAATACTCATTTAATATTAAGGAGAACAGTATCTAAAAAACTGATTGATGTAGTATTTAAAAAGATTAACAATACTTATTTGTTTGCATACATATTATAGACTTTAATTAAATAACTTATTAAGACTTAATAAAAGTCAATCAAATACTAAATTAAAAATATAAAATATATCTTAAAATTAATCTATTATTTAAAAATGTTTCAAATAAATATATATCAACATTTTTCTTCTAGTTATACAAAAGACTTAAGAGCATTTTTGTAAAAAATTTAAGTTTATTTTTACACTAAAAATATCAATAGTTAATTTTATTTTTTCACTTTGAAATTTTATACGTTATTATTTAATACAAATACATCGTTATTGAATATACTTATTGAAAGGAATATATTAAAACATTCTAAGAAAATATTTTAGACATTTTAAACATTATGAAGATGTTTAAATTTGTATTTAAAATTTAATCTGTAAGCTGCCAAAAATATTATTCTCCACAAAGTTTGTGTATAAAAAATAGTAAATTTATTAATTTTTATTTAATCTATAATATTAATTTATTATTGTACTAATTAATACTAATTTAATTTATAATAAATTTAAGAATTGAAAATTCACATTTTCAACATTGTCATCTATTAACCATTGTTTTATTCATTTATTTTATATTTTTTCTTGACTAAATAAAATACATCTTCTAAATAACATTTATTTTGTATGAATTATTTCTTTCCTTTTAATGAATTTATAAAAATTAAAATGTAATCTGCAATTACAGATTTATATTTTATAATTTATAAAATTTACTAGATAACTTTTACTTATATTTTACTTATTTTTACATTTCAAACAATCCCAACAATATGTCAGTCTTATTTTTTACTTTGAATAAAATATGAACTTTGTTTAGTTACTTTAATTCTTTCAAAAAATTTTATGATATATCATGAAATAATTAACCATCATTTAACAGTTTCAAGTCAAATAATAAATATAAGATTTGGAATAGTTCAATTAAATATAATTTTTAATACAAATTATTAAAATTTAATTATTAACTAATTAACATCAACAGTTAATTTCATTAACTGTTAATGTAAAGTTAATTTTATTAACCTTATATAAATAAATTATACAATATTTGATATTTATCACCATCATTCAAATAAAATATTTCAATCTTCAAAATTTACAGTTCATCTTTCAAACTTAAAAACTTCTGTGCTTTTGATATTCCTTCCTTCAAGAATGATGAATATTTTCGGCCCACAGGATCTGTAAAACTTTAAATGAAACATTCATTAAAAATTTTTTGGTTTTATATTTCATATATTATTTATATGATTAGAAAAAAAAAATTAAATCTTACCCTTCAAATAATGAAAAAGAGTTATCATTTTCATTATCTAAAAGTATATTAGCATTGATATGATGAACAACAGTTCCATTTGGCAATATTATTAATGACTCAACAGGAAAATTATACTTGTCAAGACAATTTTGAGCAAATTCAACAATTTCTGTCTTTGGAATACTTTTAGCTATTATCTGCAATATTTTTCAATAAATAAATCAATAAAATTATTTAATATCAAGATTTCATTGAAAGAAAATTTATCTTTATTTAAAAATATATTTTATAATCGTAATTACTAAATAAGGCATAATTAACTTCATTTCAAAAATACAAACTTTTTCCTGTTAGACACAAAAAAAAATTAACTTCATAAACTAAAGGACTCTCACCCATCAAAGCATTTCATTTACAATTACATTAAAAATATAACTGTTAATAATATTATGTAATGTTATTTTATTATATAACATACTCAAGCCTAGGTGTAACATAATATTGTCTATTAGTATTAAGAGATTTCTGATCAAATTTGCAAACTTGATTATCAAGATAAGCAACAACTACTAGACTCTTTATCACCTACATATCTTGTCGCATCATCTGATAAAAATATTCTGGAAGGATCAGAATTGTTACAATTGACATATCCCTCAAACATTTCACCTAGTTTTGGACCTCAACTGCTTTGATTTAAAATGTGTTTTTATACTCAAGTAAAAGAAATTACTTCTATACGTGAAGTTGCAAACTACTTTTAATTCACACCACAGCCTCAAGTAGCTTCTCCCACACTATTGCAGCATGTGTCATTTTTTTTTTAACTTTACCAGCAACGATAGCAACAGCAGAGCAAAGTTTTTCAAAACTAAAATTAATCAAAAGTTATTTAAGAAGTAGCATGTCACAACACTGTCTTGCATCTGGCTACTGTATCAATAGAAAAAAAACAATAGCTTGTCAACTTGATCCAGAGAAAGTGACTGACAGATTTGCAAACAAAAAAGCGAAAAAACAATTTTGAAGTATTTTTTTAATGTATTATTATGTATTTGTCATGAAACTAAACTTGCATACATTTTGTCAATACAGTTTTTATAATATATAGTAAATATTATTAGGTACTTTGTACTTAAAGAATTATATTTTGTTTTATTATTTTTGTATTTATTAAATTGAATATATTATTGTTGAATTGCCTTGAATCTCAAATAAATTGTTATGAAGTAAGGTTTTAAATTGAAATAATTAGAGATATGTTTTTAAATTAAATGTTCAAAATAAATTTCGCGAGACCTTTTCTGAGGAATGAGGGAGCTCACTGATTCTACTTGCTCCAGGGGCTAAACAGTAGCTATGCCACTTTTAGCATACTTTTGGGGGTGATATGTGTGTTGGATTCCTCAAAAACTTTAGGAAGAAAATTTAAACTAAAAAACATTGTTTTAAACAATAAATCTAAAATTATATTTCATTAATGAGTAACTCAATATCAATCAATTATTTAATTTCTTATTATGATGAAAAAAAAATGAATGTTCAGTTACAAATAGCTTATTTATACTATGTGACTATGGTTTGTTCTAGAAGAAAGATCATAGTTCAGATACTGAGTTTGTTCTCAAAGTTTCCTTCTAGATGAATTGATAGCATTCTAGAACATTTGTCTGACAAGTACAGTCAATTCAATTTAATTGGGCCAACGTTAATCGGGGCAGCAGCTTTATTGGGGTAAATCTCAAAGAACAGAAACCAAACTAATAAATTAATACATAATTTAATCACTTAATTGGGACAACTTTTCGCTTAATTGGACAGTAACAGAAAAGGAATTTAGCAAGTTTTGATATATTTTAGGGATCTTCTGAAAATATGTAGACACTATATACACTAAAGTTGTGTAAGCCTAACTAAGTAGTTTGTCTTTCACTCAGGCAATTCAGTTTTTCTGGAGGAAGACACCATAGCGGGATGTATCACATGGGGGGATCCCGTCTGAGATGGACCTGAATGTGAGTTACTAACCCTGCTCCAGATTGGACCAGACAATCCCTTTAAAAGCAAAGGGAAAAAAATCCCTGGACAATTTTTCAAGGTCTCTCAACAGCTAGTTTCCTTGGAAGGTATTGTATGCATAATTACGTCTAAATTCAAACAGCAGCCATCCGATCGTTGAGACCAGCATACAGAGTTGGCGGATTCTATGGACACTCCTGCCAAAGGGACCCATCTCCAAGTAAAGGAAACTGTGCTAAAAGGAAGATCGTACAGTGACATTTACTTTCCTTTCCTTTCTCCCGTTTTAGAGCATGTTATAATTAAAAAGGGAGAAAGGAAAAATTATTTCATCAAGAACAAATCAAATGGTCAACTCTTGTGTACATCACTACTAATACTGTATTTGGCAACACTAGCGTGATGCAAATCAGTTATCTATCGTCGTGAGTCTGGCAACTTTATAATACAAATATTTTCTGTATTTTGGTTTAATAAAGCATTAAAATAGGTACCTAATTATTATTTTTTACCTACTTATTTACCTACATATTACATATTTTATTTTAAAATTTATTATTAGTTTGTTTAATTAGGGCAGCTGCTTAATTAGACCAAAATAGATTAGTCCTAATGTGTCCCAATTAAGCGGAATCGACTATATAAGGGAGGCTCATTTGTTGGTAGCAACTTGATCAAACAATAGACAGCAATAAACACAAGCAACAAGTAAAATCAAAGTGTACATGAGTAGTAAATTATGGACAATTAATTAATTAATTGTCCATTAGCATGATAAAGTTGTTGATCTCTATGTAATACATCTCTGTAATCCTACAAATGGTAGACAGACTCACAGCAGTTTGCTGTGAGTCCATCTACCATTTGTTGGATTACAGAGATGTATTACATAGAGATCTAATATACAGTAATCCAGTTATATAGTAAAGTTGTTGATGTTTAAAACTGTGTTCAATCAGAAAATGACTGAGAAAAGACACAAAATCTTCCAATATTGATTTTTTCTTATAAAAAAGCAAAAAACAAACATCAAAGAAAAAATTACTAGTGCTTCTGATAAGTCTACTGAGTCTAAACATTTTGATACAGGTTGCTTCCACAAGTGCTAACAGTGGGAATTAGACTCACTGCTTGTTTGTAAACCAAAACCCAATCTCAGAGAACTGCTAAAATATAAGAAACTGTAGAAAATATATGAATACCATCTGAAGAATTTACCTTTTCTGGTACAGAGTACACACAGTCTATACAAAGTAGTGAAATGAAAAACCTACATGATTTATTTTCAACTTCATTGGCTGAAGTATTTTCCCTGTTCATAGAAAACAATCAACCAAAGAAAGTAGCAATAAATATTGGAAAACAGATGAGAACTTGCAGTATTCTTCAGTAACTGTTTATAACTGAACCAATATTATTTTATATGGTCAGAAGGAATTGGTGCTTTGAGATTATTGTGATTCTGGTAATATATCTATATCTGAGAAATCACAATAGGAATGAAAGAAACTTTCACACAGCACTGTCAATCTGCAGGCTACTTTAGAGGTTCCAGGTTATAAGTATCTCAGACAAAATTTTCAAAATTTCATATTAGAAGCTTGCTATGATATTCTGTTGAGACAAGTTGTTGTCAATGTTAACAAGACCAAGTGTTTTGCTGTTCTGGTGGATAAAACTTCAGACAAATCTGGTGTTGAACAAGTTTCCATATGTGCCAGATATGTTAATACTGAAACAAAAATGCTTTGCAGAGATTTTCTGAATTTTGTCCCTATATCAGATTTAACTAGGACAGAACTATCTAATTTAATTTTGAGCGATCTCAGATCATTCAGCATTGATACAGTGACAGTGTATCTTCATGGTCAAGGATATGATGGGCTTCAGTAATGTCTGGTGCCTTCAATGGAGCACAAGAACATGTTTCTCAGGCTTGCTTCTCACATCTACAGCAATTTACACTCAGTGTATCATTTTCATTGAATCTGCTTGCATCCAAGGCATTTGAAATCGTAGATATTTGAAACTGCATTGGTGTTATTGGTAAATTGCACAATTTCCTTAGTCCAACAAAACAAAAAGACATCTTGTGTAAAGAGTTCAAAAACTCAGAATTTACCACAAACATTAAAACTGAAAAAAAAAAAAAAAACTGTGCAACATGCTGGATTGTAAGTTATCATTCTGTGAGTGATTTCTTTGATATTTGATGCCAGAGTTGGAATTTTGGAGTGTTTAGATATAATTGCAATCTGGAAAAATACAGATACAGCATGAGATGCAACACTACTAAAAGAATGTAAGTTCATAATCACAGTTTTTGCCATTATTGTTTATCTTACATCAAGTGTTCAGTACTGGTTTTCCACTTAGTAAGCACTTGCATTAAAATAAACACTGATCTAAAACAGCTGTTTTGCCATTAGAGTAGTTTGAAATCGTTATTTGATAAAAGGATATTAACTGTTTTCACCTGCCTGAAGAAGACGAAAATAGTTTAGTTGAAAGTGCTAGTTGTTTATAGCAATACTTGTATGTTGTTTAACGTCTGGATGATAATTTTCTTGTTTCTTGCTTATACACTGATCTTAATCTTTTTTAAATATGGCAACTGCTGTGCAGAGGAAACTGCAAACTTTGCAATGATGCTGACAATCAGTTTCACAAAATCTTTGAAAAAGCAAAGAGCTTAGAGTTGTCATTAATATTCACAGCATTATGAGAAGACAAGAGCATTGTCCAATTCCTTACCTTCATATACATGAAGATTACTATCATATCACAATTTATATTCTGTTCATAGAACTTTTTGTTTCTGAACTGGAACATATATTCATTCAAAATAGTGATATATTTAATGGATTCCAAGTACTATTTCCATCTTCAAATTTCCTTCCTATGTCCAGTGAGGAAGAAAAGGATTTGACACTTCTATAATCGTATGCTACTGATCTCAACAAATCTCCTTTGGATGTGATTGCCGAGTTAAAATTATACAGGAAATGCCAAAATATAGAAAATCTTCCATATAAGATAGCAATGGATGTGCTAGCTATGTGCAACATGAACATGGTTCCCAACATATTCAAGTTATTGCAAATCCTTGCAATGATTCCTGTCTCAACTGTGTGAACCGCCGGGGAGGTTGGAGGTCTCCCTTTCCAGCGACAGGTCGTTAAACCTGCTCACTATCAAGATGGCTTAAATGTTTCTTCTTCCTTATCCCGCGGTAATAGAATTTTACTTGTTCGGATCGAGTGGAGGAGGGAGGAGTGCTGTCGGTAAGGTGACAGGCGATATACAAGTAAAAGAGGGCACCAATTTAACTAGGAAACAATGATTTATTAGCTATCTACATAGACAGTACAATAACTATTATCGAGGGAAAATTCTGAGTCCCTAAAACGCGAAGGGCCAAGAGAGAGTTCACAAAAATTTGTTCCATACCTCTTTATGTTGATAGTTCTCTTGAGGAAATTAATAGTATACGTAGGACACAATATTTGTAGGATACAAGATTCATAGGACACAATATATAAAAATAGGACACAGTATTTAAGTGACGGTGGATGAACAACTGCCCTGAGAGGGGGAAGCAAGTGGCTTTTATAGTTTTGTCGTGGGAGAATGGTCATGTGACCAATTGTTGTGAAATAAAAGGTACGTGGATGGGTCAAAGTTGTTCCCGGGTCCATGCTAACTATCAACTTTGGAGTTGGAATGTGGTATTATTTTCGAAGTGGATGGAAGTTTACTTTGAACGAAACGGGAGATTGGAATTTTTCCCTTTTTTACATTAGGTTTTATTTTAGGTTTTAAGGAAATATTGTGTACTGGCACAATGTTAATTGTTAATTGGGGTTAATAGTTAATTGGGGTTTTAGGAAAATACGGGATATTAATCGGGAAATTCAGTAAAATTCCGGATTTCACAACTGCAACAGCCAAAAAATCACTCCCCACCTTAAAAATAATTAAGACTTACCTCTAAAATACAACACTGCAATACAGGCTGAATGGATTAGTAATATAGTAGAGCATCAATTATCTGACCCCCGATTAACCATCACCTCGGTTAACTGACCGCCTTCTAGTCGGCAAATTCAAATGTCTGCTAGTGATGTGGCGCTACAATATTTGGCTATGTCTTGGCCACTTTAATAGTATTTTTACATGTTTTAGCTGGCAACACTGGCTCGACCATAAAGGGAGCCAGTATTTAAACAAGGTTTAATTTTCTAATTTTTAACGATACAATAGCGGCGATTATTATTTTTACAATTTTTGTTAGGCTTGACGTCAATGAAAATTCAATGCGAAGTAGGTTAATAGCAATATACTAATATACTAATTACATGGGATATAATAATATACTACACTAATAACGGATTTTTTTTCGGTTATCTGACTTTTCAATTATCCGACCAACCCCAGTTCCCAATTGAGTCGGATAATCGATGCTCTACTGTACTCTCCATTCACAAAAAATTGTAGGTGAGCATAGATGAAATTATAGATAAGTTAGCAGAAACCTAGAAAACTTGAATTCCTACTATGAGTTTTATTAGAATTGTAATGGCTTTGTTGTTTATAAATAAATGGTACTTTATGGTACACTTAATTTTTCTTCATTCTGATTGTACATTTTAGATCCTCCTCTCTGATCACCCTCCACAGCAAAATCTTTGTTTTGCCATGGCCAATTATCACAGAGTTTTCCTTTTTGAAGTGGGACAATCTTTCATAAAAAAAGAATTCAGAGAAACAACAGATTCCTGCACAATTATAGAGACCTGTGACACAGACATGAGAGAAGTTTCTGCAACAGAAAAAAAAAGATGTGAAAATGAGCCTAAAATATGTAAAATGTGATAATTTTGTTTGCAAAGATCATTCTGTAGATTTGTAATTGATATGTAAATTAAGAAAATAAATAAATAAATAAAAGTTTAACATATTTTTAAAAACAGATTACTTTTGAGGTTTTGTTTGCATAGAACAAGTTTTACTGGTTATAACCATGTGACGTCATATGTAATATCATATGGATATTTTAATGACATCATTGCATCATATCCAGCATTTTCATTTCCCGTTGCATGTGTCACAATGACAAAACACCACTGGACAGTGTTTTGAAATAAAACCTGTAGCTAAATACAAAAAAATCTACTTGGGATCATAAACACTTCAAACAAAAGCCTTAAATTATATTCCAGTAAGATTTAATTTGAAAAAGGGTTTTTCAAACAATTTGACCCCAATGGACCCTGATTGTGATGGCCTTTTCTTGGAAATCTGAGAGTTAAATAGGCTTCCTCAGTTAGAACAAGTGATGGGAAGAGAAAAGTAATCAAAAAGTAGTGAATAAAAATTTTTTTCAAACAATTTAATAGTTAGGCAAAATGTGAAATATGACTTAACTATTTTTCAACAAAACTGTGTTCCTTGAGATATTTCTCTCATTGTGGCTGTTTTAATTTATGTTGTTCATAAAACTCTAATTTTTGATCATATGTTTTTTGTTGTCATATGGTTAGGTTAGGTTAATGAAATCAGTTGTATGCCAACTGCATACAACTGACTTTACTTTGTTATCCAATTCAGTGTTATCCATCTGTTACAACTAACGGGAATCTTAGCAGAGCACAAGTTCAAAGCGGTCAACACCCGAGAGGTTCAAATCTATTCTGGGGTATATATTTGTTCTTCTTGCTTCGCACTTGCTGACATCCTAGCAACAAGTGACCAAATAAAAAGGTGTCTGAACCTGTGGTTCCTCTCATACCATACAGGATTACTCTCGCAACGACTACCATTTCTGCAGCTAGGGGCTTCTGTCCTAGGGGGTTCAGTCATAATCCCATGAATAATAGCTTTGCACCACTAGCCACTCGACCAAGTACATGTACCAAATGTCTGTTACACGATACAGAAATTCTTCATGGGATCTAAGAGATGAAAGTCCAAAGAAGCCAGATTCAGACATAGGATGGATGCTAGCACCTCACAGATAAATTGTTGAATGTTGACAAGAACAACCCAACTGCAACATAAGAATGAGCATTATTGTGAAACAGTTTGACAGAGGCAGAATCTCTGTTGCAGCATTTGTTATGAAACAAACAACTTTGTCAATGTGTTAGCAGAGGTTTCAGGATTCTAAGTTGTCTCAATTGGAAGAAAATCCAGCAAAAGAATTTCCTGCATGTTCCAGAGAAGCCATTAGGATCTTCTTGCGTACTGAATGATTCTGAATTTCTTCAGTTGTACAGACAAGTAGTATTTCCAAATCATACTAACTCTCTCCATTCTGGGTGTAAAGTGTACTCCCAGGAGTCATCTCATAGTGTTCTCTATTTGCATTTGTTTTATTCTCCTAATTTAATATATATGTTGTTGTATTGGATCAACAACAACAACAAAATGGTTAAACTTAGAGAAAAAAATGACAGGATGAAAGGTTTCATTCATCATTTTAAAGATAACAAGTGATGAAAGGAGTGGTAACTACTCAAAATGGAGCAACAAAGTATCAAAATAAATGACTAATTAAATCCTACATATTCTAATATAAGAATGTTTAGGTCAGGAGTCAGCAATGTGGTGCCTGTGATACCAATTTCAGATGTGCCCTCTAGAACCATAGTCATGCAAGTGCAAATGTATCAAATATATATACAGTAGAGCATCGATTATCTGACCCCCAATCAACTGTCACATCGGTTAACCACCGTTCTAGTTGGCAAATTTCAAATGTCCGCTAGTGATGTGGCACTACAGTATTTGGCTATGTCTTGGCTACTTTATTATTATTTTTTTAAAATTTTTGCGTGTTTTAGCTGGCAACATGGCTCGACCATAAAAGGGAGGCCAGTATTTAAACGAGGCTTAATTTTCTAATTATGAGTGGTTGTTTGTTTTGTGAGCAATAAAATAATTTTTAATGATACAATAGCAACGATTATTATTATAAAAAAATTTGTTAGGTTTAACATCAATGAAAATTCAACGCAAAGTAGGTTAATAGCGATATACTAATATACTAATTACATGGGATATACTAATATACAGTACTATACTAATGATGTATTTCTTCATACTTTTCAGTTATCCGTTTTTTCAGTTATCCGACCAACCCCAGTCCCCAATTGAGTCGGATAATCGATGCTCTACTGTATTTGTAATATTATTTAATTTGATATTGTGTTATTTTATGTATATACTTTTAATTTTCATTTTTTCAGTTATTTTATGCATATATAATCTATATTTAATATAAACATACATATTTCAAAACATGATTATTTTGTTTATTTATTATAACATTGTGATTTTTTTNACTGTGTACAGTAATTTACCTGATAAGACAGACCTCAGAAAAATATTTTATGAGAGCTTTTATACTTTTATAAAGCTGTCTATAATGAAAATTAATTAACTAAGGATATTTTTGCCCTGCCAGGGTGTGGCCGAGTTATACGGAGTGCCGGGTTATCGAGAGCCGAGTTTTCGAGGTTCTACTGTACTAATAATGTATTTCTTCATACTTTTCAGTTATTCGACCAACCCCAGTCCCCAATTGAGTCAGATAATTGATGCTCTACTGTATTTGTAATATTATTTAATTTGATATTGTGTTATTTTATGTATATACTTTTAATTTTCATTTTTCAGTTATTTTATGCATATATAATCTATATTTAATATAAACATACATATTTCAAAACATGATTATTTTGTTTATTTATTATAACATTGTGATTTTTTTCAAAAATTAAACTATACACCATCAATGGTTTTTAAAATTTTTATTGAGCCCTTAGTAATAAAATGGTTGCCAACTCCTGGTTTAGGTGTTACAGGAAAGTATAAGTAAATGAAATATTTCTAATTAAAACATGATAACTGATTTTTTATTAGAGTAATTATACTTTCAATAACAGGTGTTGTCAATCATTTTAAATATTTTGCATTCATTAAAAAGTAATGCTATGTTAAAAAATTAAAGATTCATATTAACTCAATTTTCACCTAACTCATTATTTAAAATTATAGTTTTATTAACTTATACTAAATTTGAAAATAAAGAAAACAAGTACCTCTAAATCTATTGTAAGACTCCAAGTACTTATAAAATGATGTTTAAGTAATTTCATTACGGGCGGACTTGAAAGAACATTTTCTCTCAAAGTCCGCCCAGATCCTCAGCAAGACTGATCATCAAGAGCACCCCAGAGTAATATTGCATGAATTAATTTATTTTCAATTTTTGCTTTATTATAAGCTTCTGTAAAATTATAATATGTAATCTGAAAATAAAATAATAATTTTCACATTCTGTAATAATATGTCAATATAAAATTAAAATATTAAACAGTAAAATTAAACTAAACTGAATCAAATAAAAATTTAAAATACTGAGTAGATAAAAATAATTTCAGGTTTTAGTTACTGTATTCTATACCATATATTTGAACCTATGATATATATTTATGTCTATTCTATACAGAAATATATTGGCCTGAATATAGGTCAACCCTGAATATAAGTTGCTCCCAATTTTGGAATTTGTTACTTTTCAAAAAACATTAGGAACCAAATATTTCCACCTTTTATTATTAGTTTTATTTACATACAAAAAAAAAAATAGACATCTGCATTAAAAAAAAATTTGGAAAGCCATCAAAACAATACTTCATCATTTCATTAGCAATTTACTATGTCCAAATTGTTGGTAACACATTTTGTAAAGCTTTTTTAATTGTCTTCACCAACAATCCACTTTTAATTGTGGAATTTTTATTACCTTCTATGGTGTGAAATGACTATATGATATGACTGATTATGAAAATTGGTCAATTTAATTATGTTTCTTTCTTTCCAAAATTACTTTAGAGATGATAATTATTTTTCAATTTGTATTTATAAATATTTGGGAATCAATCAGCATAAATGACTCTGATTGATCTCTTGCCAGTAGTAATTTTTACAAATTACATTTAAATCAAACCTAGTTAATCAGAAAATTGTATTCAAAAAGGTTTGTTTTATAGAAAGAAATATATGCTTGAAACCAAAGCTTTGTGTTTCATTTTCACTTGTCTTATTTTATAATTATCTAAAACATTTTATAAAGCTTTTTTAAAGTCAAAAATATATAATCATATTGAATACATAAATTTATAATTACAATAGAAATTTACACTTTATAAAAGAATAAATTTCACAGTAAACTTTCAATGATCTTCCCCCAGTTATTGACTATCACTTGATTAGTAGACACCTAAAAGCAACATTGCTAGACTTATGATGATTAAAATCAATATAATGTGTTTGTAAATTTTTGGTAAATTTTGCATAAATTCAGTAGATTTAAAGTTTTAAATCAAACTACAATATTTTTATATATTATTTTATATAGTATAATCAAACGATTTTATACTTATATTGTGAATGTCTACAAACATCACACAAAAACAAAGTTTATTAGAAATTTATTTTTTTACAAAAACAAACAGTAACAACAAAGTACAACTTAGTACTTGGTGGATATAGGGGTAAGAGACAAGAAAAAAATAGATAAGTCTATTTTGTAACATGGTACTAAATGCTATAAAATGAATCTTTAGTTGCAAATTAAATTAATATTGTTTGGAAATAAACTGAACATTTTTCATATGATTTTTTCCATTATTTTATTTAATTAATGCATCTTTTCCACTTGTGATGTTAATATCCTTGTCTCAGGCTTACATTTTGTGTAATCTTTTCCATTACAACTCTTAATTAACCAGCCTTTAAATTCCAACAGTTTTCTCAATCTTCTTTACACTATTGTCTATACTTCTTTTTCTTTATTGCAAATTTACTTGAACCTTCACGTCCACTGTCAAAATTTTTCTTATTTTATTTTTATTTAAAACGTAACAAACTTATCACTATCAGCTATCACTATCAGTATGTTTGAAACAAACATACTATAAACACCTCTAGCAAAAATCATAGAAAGTGACACTTCCAAGAAAACTACTTGAACTCAACATGACAAAAGACAATGCTGTTTTAAACCATAAAGTGTGTTGCCTGATAAAGTAGCTTTAACACAGCTTGATAAGCAATATTGATTTCTGGGACAATAAGATTTTGGCACCACATAATTAACTATTTTAATTAGGACAAGAAGAGTAAGCATGTAATTTTGTTTCCAGATGAATGCTGATGAAATCCTTCAGCATAAAGTCGACACTATGAGTCTATTGTAACAACATATGAAATTAATTTAACCCAGAGGAAAATATATAAATTTATATGTAGTAGAAACAGTCTGATAGAATAAAGACCACTATAGTTTGTTTCAATTAGCCTCAATTAGAATTATTGAGAAACTTGTCATATTTATTAATCATCACTAAAGGATGTGTGTTGTTTGCTTGTTTCAGGTTTTACCTTTTATTTTATAATATATAATACAAAAAATGCTGTTTAGTAAATTTAAAATTAATGTTGCATGATGGTAATTTATTCAAGTTGTTTTGGTAGAATTTGTCAAAAATCAATACATCCACTGAAAAATTGATGCACTGGCAGCCCTGTCCAAAAGAAAAATAAGTTTCCAAAATAAAATTTCTCTAGAAGTTACCAAAACTGAGTGATTCTGTTCAATATGATAAAAACAGTTACAAACAATTACCTGTTAGTTTAGTCAGTTGTTTCTGAACAATCAACTAATTAATAATTTACAATCATTCCAAACATTTAATTCCTGCACATAGTGGCAAGTCACAAAATGCAAAAATGTACATTAAAGTACATAAACCATTTGTTTTATGTTTTGTTTATTTTTTTTTTTGTTCTTGGGCCTCCACCCTCCTGGGCATCTAGGCTTTAAGTCTACTCAGACTAATGGTTAATCTGTCACTGATATCAGTGCTTCACATGATGAGCATGAGAAACATGCATATGGTTTTTGGAATTCTCTAATATTTTGAATAATAATATATAATATAGTCAATATTACTTAATATAATTAATAAATATTCTAACTGAGAAAAACCAATGAATAAGTAAAAAAGATTTTTATTGTATTACACTACTGCTAGAAATTGAAAGTTGTGTTTCCTTACAGTGGCGTACCGTGGGTGTCAGCCGCCCGGGGCGGAGGAAAATTTCGCCCCCCCTTATTTAGGTATTTCAATTTAAAACACCAAAATTCGGTTTTATCAGAGAACAAGCAATGAAAAATTAGGTGGTAGTGCAGCGACCTTTTTAAAATAGTTCTATTGGATATTAGTGGTGTATATGAACGCAAATGAATGGTACAAGCAAAAAAAAGTCAACAGGTTTCGCAGGAATTCCTCGGATGAAAAAGTTACTAGTTCACCCGGCGAGCCGATTCTCGGACTGTTCGGACGATAGCACTATCGTAGGCGCGATACAAGTATAGATTAGGATGTTTCAAATTTTTACAAGATATTATTGTTATTTATTGTAAAATTTTGCCGCCCCCTAAAAAGTGCCGCCCGGGGCGGGCCGCCCCTGCCGCCCCCACTACGGTACGCCACTGTTTCCTTATCTATTTACATAGAATACAATTAAGAAAGCTTATTACTTACTATTCATATTGAATTTTTTAATTGTTAAACAAATTTTAAACTTTGAAAATGATAAACCAGTCAAAAACAGATTTATTGAAATAAAATATAATCAGCTTGTACATAATTTAAAAGAAATCAATAAAAAATGAATGTTTATATTTTTGTTTGTTATATGGTTTAATTTTTGTATTAAAGTATTACCTGCTTAAAAGGATACATGGTTTGTTCTAATATTCTTAATGATTCCTCCATATCTAGTTCTTCCAACCATTTTAAAGATGAAAATAATTTTTCATAATTTGATGGACTATGAATAAATGTTTCATTAGCTCTTTCACTATTTAATTTAATAGATGGACCAGTTGACATTAATTGAAGTTGTGGAATAAAACCTATATCAACTTCCATTCCATCAATTTCTTGTGGCCCATTTAACCATTCCATATCTAAAAAATTAAATTTTTCTTTATTTATTTAAATTACAATAGGTAATGTTTCATAGATTGATTTATATCTTCATTTGACTACAATAGTTATTAAAATCTCTAAGAATATATATCAAATTAAAAAGTTTACTTGTGAGGAGTATACTTGGTAATGCTGGAAAGGAGTCAATTATTATTATTTGGGCGTAAATAAACAACTGCACAAGATGTGTGTGTTTCTTCTGATCCCTAACAAAATAGGGTTCATTTCTGATTTTGTCAAATTTATTTCACAAGTAAATTTTTCATTTGATCACTATTACAATATAATAAACTGCTAACAAGTAATAAAAAAATCGTTTAAATTCCTAAAAAATTTTAAACATAAATATATATACATAAATGTCAAAATAAAAAATGTTATGACTTAATGAATGTTTAAATACAAAAACAGTTGAATGATAATGTAAGAAATTAAAACTTCATGAAAATAAAACTTCAAACTATTGGGTTGTTCAGAAAGTAATTTCGTTTTTTTCCGTGAAAAAAAAACAATATTTTTATAATAAATAAATATTTTATTGAATTATATATCGACCATTTCGGTCAAATACCTGTTGCCATTGTTTCTGGTAGTAGTACGATTTCACATTCATAAAAGTTTTGATTGTTGCTTACAAAAAACTAATCCAAGTGATTTTTGACGTTGTCATTTCAAGTAAATGTTTTACAACTTAAAAAATTTGCATAGACCAGAACAAGTAATATCTGAGTGTGCTGGATATGGCAAATATGGTTGGTGTGATAGCACATCCCATCTAAGTTATAACAGTTTCTGACCAGTTACCAAACTTGTGTGAAATTTGACATTACCGTGGTAAAACACTACACCTGTTTTGTTGATCAATTCTGGCCAGCTTTTCTGTTTGATGATATTACTCAATTTGTTTACTCAATGGCAGTACACTTTCGAATCAATTGTTAAATTGTCTGGTAAAAGCTCCAAAAAAAATTTCCTTAAAATCCCACCAAAGAGAGCATCTCTCTTTAAGAACACGTGGAACCCATATATCGAGCTTTGAAATGAAATCAATTTGTTTCAAGTAATCATAAACAGTTCAATTTGATAAATTTAATCTCTTAGTGATTTCATGTGTTGTTATTCAGCAGTTTGCTTCAATCAGTACCTTTATTTTGTTTTCATTGGCTTCAACTGGCCATCCAGAACGTGGTGTATCTTCAATATTGAAATTGCCAGAATGAAATTTTGTAAACCAGTTTTGGCACTGTCGTTCTGTCAATACATCTTTCCCATACACATCACACAATTTTTTTCTTGGCTTGTACAGCATTTTGATTTTTCAGTAATAAAATAGCAAAATATGCTGAAAATGCTGCTTTCGATCTTCCATATTTGATGGAACACAAAAAATAAACAATTGCACAGAATCAAACAAAATTTTTTTTACAAATAAGCCTTAAAATGCTAGCTGTCAAAATATATGATGATAATACAGTTTAAAATGAAAATGACAGGAAAAATATGCTAATCCATCTAGTGGTAAAAAAAACAAAATTACTTTCTGAACAACCCAATAAGTATTTCTAACAACCAGAGATCTAAAATCAATTATTCATGAGTCATAATTACGCTAATTTTTAGCAATTTGATTACATAATTGGACTTAATGGTACATAATCCATCTTTAGATCTTTGGTTACACTATTTCAATATTGGACTATGGTTAGGTGTATTAAATACTTGGTTTGGATGTCACGCCAACAGATAACTCATTCAAAAACTTCAGACTAGGAGGCATTAAAGAGAATTACGAGAAAATTTTAATCTTGCAAGTGCTTTCAACGTAAATATGTACGTTGTCTAACAAATATGTACGTACTCTAAAGACATGTCAGACAGAAACATGAATTACTGTTTTGTGAAAAAGTTTTATTTTTCTATGGATGAAACTTATTAATATTAAATGTTACAGTGGACCCCGGTTAACGAACGTAATCCGTTCCACGAGTCCGTTCGTTAACCGAAGCAATTTTTCCCGTAGAAATTAATGCAAATACAATTAATCCGTTCTAGACGTCAGTATTTTTGTAATTTTATTTGTAAAATGGGTTTTCTTTAATGAAAATATAGGAAAACGTGCTCATAAACAGTCGATCTAGGTTAAATTTTCGGAAAAGGGGAAAGATTTGACGGGTATAAAAACATCACATACGATCGTTAAAGTTCTAAAATGACAGATAGCAGAAACAATATGCTAAATTATGAGNTGAGTCATAATTACGCTAATTTTTAGCAATTTGATTACATAATTGGACTTAATGGTACATAATCCATCTTTAGATCTTTGGTTACACTATTTCAATATTGGACTATGGTTAGGTTATTAAATACTTGGTTTGGATGTCACGCCAACAGATAACTCATTCAAAAACTTCAGACTAGGAGGCATTAAAGAGAATTACGATAAAATTTTAATCTTGCAAGTGCTTTCAACGTAAATATGTACGTTGTCTAACAAATATGTACGTAGTCTAAAGACATGTCAGACAGAAACATGAATTACTGTTTTGTGAAAAAGTTTTATTTTTCTATGGATGAAACTTATTAATATTAAATGTTACAGTGGACCCCGGTTAACGAACGTAATCCGTTCCACGAGTCCGTTCGTTAACCGAAGCAATTTTTCCCGTAGAAATTAATGCAAATACAATTAATCCGTTCTAGACGTCAGTATTTTTGTAATTTTATTTGTAAAATGGGTTTTCTTTAATGAAAATATAGGAAAACGTGCTCATAAACAGTCGATCTAGGTTAAATTTTCGGAAAAGGGGAAAGATTTGACGGGTATAAAAACATCACATACGATCGTTAAAGTTCTAAAATAACAGATAGCAGAAACAATATGCTAAATTATGAGAAAGAAGACATGTCTTTAGACATGTCTTCTTTCTCATAATGAAAGAAGACATGTCTTTAGACATGTCTTCTTTCTCATAAAGACATGTCTGAAAGAAGACATGTCTTTAGACATGTCTTCTTTCTAGAAAGTGGAAAGTGGAAAGAAGACATGTCTTCTTTCTTAGACATCCACTTCTATATAACAAGTATATTGTGACTTGACAAATCTATTGTCATATCAGACTGTGAAGAGAATCATAAAAGCATGATACTTTAACCTATGAAAAATTACTAGAGAGAAAATATATTTCATCTAGATTTGTGTCAATTACTATAAGCTTTATTTGTCAGTTAATTGAATTTAATTATTTATGAAAAATTATTTATTATGACATCGTCATAATGCCAAGCTGCAATTTTTAATCATCTTTTAATTTAAAAAAAAAATGTGATTCTGGTCCAAACTGGAGGTTCATTTAATCNCTTTAGACATGTCTTCTTTCTAGAAAGTGGAAAGTGGAAAGAAGACATGTCTTCTTTCTTAGACATCCACTTCTATATAACAAGTATATTGTGACTTGACAAATCTATTGTCATATCAGACTGTGAAGAGAATCATAAAAGCATGATACTTTAACCTATGAAAAATTACTAGAGAGAAAATATATTTCATCTAGATTTGTGTCAATTACTATAAGCTTTATTTGTCAGTTAATTGAATTTAATTATTTATGAAAAATTATTTATTATGACATCGTCATAATGCCAAGCTGCAATTTTTAATCATCTTTTAATTTAAAAAAAAAATGTGATTCTGGTCCAAACTGGAGGTTCATTTAATCAGGATCTCTAGACCCCAAGTTTTACATATCTAGTCTCAATTTTCAAGTAACTCTATTCTCAAGATTAATGAAAGACTACAGATAGACAGGTAGACAGATAGACAAACAACAGTGCAAATGTATGGGTCTGCAATTTGAAAATTGAAGCACAATAAAATAAAAAACTTAGTTACTAAATCTTCAAATAATCTAGTACAGCACATTATTCGTACTTTTAAATACAGTGGAACCCCGGTTAACGAACATCCTGGTTAACGACCAAATCGGTTAACAAACTTTTATTTTGCAAAAATTTTGTCTCAGATAACAAACAAAATTCGGATAACGAACTTAACGGCTTTTTGTGTCAAATTTGTAAGCTTGCTGACTTTTAGGGAAAATCAGTTAATCGTGTGTCGGTGATGGTCTAGGATTCATTCGTACGTTGGTGGTGGCGGAGGAGACAAAGATGACAAGTTTTTTACAGTGAAAATCGTTTATTAGAACTGGAAGATGCTTACATATTTGAGGTAGTTGGAAATGGCTTATCTACAGTATTTTCTCTCCGCACTGAGTGGCGTATCGCTGGTCCTACGATAGTGCAAGCTGATTAGTCGTAGCCCCAGAGTGGACGAGATGGGTTCGCTTGGTCAGAGAAGCGATGGTAGGTGACAGAGCTGCAATGACTGGAGCAGTCCGTGAGACACAATACAAATTTTAGCGGGCATGACTTCAGGCTTAATCCAGATGAAGACAACATAGATTAATCGCCATAGAACTTTTAGGAAAACTGCGTTTTGACCTTGAGATTCGTGGTTTTATAGTATTTCTTTCTTGAATCTCACCTTACGGTTAGTCCTGCGTCCCATTCCTCGCTTCCCGATTGTTTTCTTCTTTGTCTCCAGGTGAAAACCGAAACCAGATCAGGTCACGAGAAAGGTTTGTTCCGAGGCGTTTATTTGACACCTGTTCGTCGACTCTGATCAGAGATTGTTGATAAACCTATAAGCCTTTCGCTCATAATTTAGCCTATTGTTTCTGCTATCTGTCATTTTAGAACTTTAACGATCGTATGTGATGTTTTTATACCCGTCAAATCTTTCCCCTTTTCCGAAAATTTAACCTAGATCGACTGTTTATGAGCACGTTTTCCTATATTTTCATTAAAGAAAACCCATTTTACAAATAAAATTACAAAAATACTGACGTCTAGAACGGATTAATTGTATTTGCATTAATTTCTACGGGAAAAATTGCTTCGGTTAACGAACGGACTCGTGGAACGGATTACGTTCGTTAACCGGGGTCCACTGTAACATTTAATATTAATAAGTTTCATCCATAGAAAAATAAAACTTTTTCACAAAACAGTAATTCATGTTTCTGTCTGTACATCATAAATATAGGTATCCATCATATAACACAGTAGATATGTTCCAAAAAAGTGCTGTGATATGTAAATTTGTACTATATGAAACAAAGGACTAATGCAAAACATAGAGTAACATTCCAGATGTTAACAAAAGTATATTACTCTTTTTCATAACTAAGAGAAATAAGTTTATTAAAGCAATCAATAATTAACTAACAAGCACAATTAAAAGTGCCATTAATATTAATTTTACTTAAATGAGGGCCTTTTCTTCTTACAAAGTATCATTTTTATCTGAGCTTTTTTGTTGATCATGAACACAAATATCTACAACATCTTCATTTTTTATTTTTATCATAATTTTCAATGGATGACAAATAAAAATACGTAATAAAAATAATCAGTAAATTGTTCTAGTGGGTTGCTTTTGTTCAGTCAAGAACCAAGTGATTTTTTCCAGAATTTGTACTTGAATACCAAATTGTTCAAATTGGGAACAGTTCAAGTACCAAGATATAGCTGTATTTCATTTGTCATTTTTATGAATGATTACTTACCTAAGGTTAAAAAAAGGTTAATGGCACTTACCTAAAACTGTTTAAATAAGCTTTACTAAATACGAAGATTAATCTATAAAAACAAAACACAATGACAGTCTAAAGGGCTAAATTCTGAAAGCAATGACAATGATACCTGATTGATAAGAAAGCTAGGGCAAGGAAGAAAAAATTCTAATATCAATTTTCATTACAGTATAGTAACCTGATGAAAGACACAAAACAAATTGAAAATTTCAATATTCAAAAATCCAGGACAAATTTCAGACAACACACATGATACTTAAGTAAAAAACAAATATTGAATAATGGAGTTTACATATAAAAATTGTGAAATTTTGTTCAGAGGACTTCCCAAACCATGTTAGAACAAAGCTGAAAGTCACGTTGTACAGGAGATATGCCTAATTTTCAAACCATGTTGTAGAAGTACCATGTTGTACAGGGGATACCTGCATACCATATTTAAACCAAAAATTTCTTTTAATCACATAAATAAAACTTAATTATCGTATAATATAATGTAACTAAGTAACTGTTCGGATAACATAAAAACAGATTGATATTTGTGTTAAGTAATTAAAATAAAATTAAAATTTTTTAAAAATTATTAACCTAGAGAAAAAGGTAAGTGATCTATTTTCCCAAAACTTATTAGTAATGCAAAAAATAATCATGTAATTGTTATTTAATATCATCAAGTGATCAAATCATGGATAAAACTTAGTTTTATTTAAGATATTTTATTCACTACAAGCTATATATTTGTACTGAAAGTAACTATAATTAAAAATTTACCTACCAACATTCAATTTTCTGTCAGAAGGAACTTCCATATTAAAATAAAAAACAGATGAGCTATTTCTATTTATTATAATACGTCCTTTAAATTGTGATGGCGTGAACCAAAATGGAAAATGTGGAGGACTATTTAATTGAAATTCAGCATGCAATCTAAACAATTCAAATAATAAATTCTTAAAAAATAAAATTAATTATAAAATAGAAAATGTTAAATAAAGTTCTTAATTTTGTATATACCTAAATATTATATCTACAAAATCTGTTGATATACCCTTGATAATAGCAAGTGTCCCTTGAGGAGCAAATCGTGAATGTAGAAATGGACGTACATGTAACATACTCAATAGAGCATGAATAAAATAATACTGACTAGCAACTTTAGGTGGGTAATATCTCATACTAGAAAGCTGAGCTACTCTTTCATTCAAAGATGGAGAAATTACCCACCATGTAGTTCCAAGTTTCAAGTCTTGATTTGAAGGCGGTAAAAATGCAGAAAAATGTTTTGTAGCAAAGTTTTTCCATTTAACTGCAGATTTCTTCCAATCAAAGAGGCCTTTAAATGCATTGTTTTGATTCTGTATATAAAAATTAAAGTATAGATTAATATGGATATACTTTCAAGATAAGTTCTTTAATTTTATGAGAATAATATTTACTAGAAAATTAATCAAATTTTCTATTTTGAAATTATTTTAAAAATATCAATTGATATGTATCTGTAATTGTGTTTATATTTGATTTGCACCTTTTAAAATTAATAACAATATGCTATATTTAACTTGCTATTTGCAAAATGATGAAAAAGTATGAAATTTTTGTTATGGTAGAGTATCAAGATCAATGATTTTGAGTTAAATTTAATTTTAAAGCACTGTTGAATTAAACAGAAAAACAAGAGAAGCTAAAAAAGTACAGTAGAGTGTCGTTTATCCGAAAGTCAATTATCCGAAAGAATTCCAGTCGGTAAATTTAAATTTTCGCCAGTGCTGTGGCACTGCAATATTTGGCTATGTCTTGGGCTACTCAAATATTTTACGTTTTTGATACTAAATTAACTTCTGAAGTATAATTTTTTATTGTTTTTATATTTTTCAATATATTTATTTTGTTTGTACAAAATAAAACAATAATTATTAACGATACAATAGTTTTCGTTAGGCTTAACATCGACGAAAATTCAATGCGAAGCGACACGCAATGGAGAAAAATTTCAACATGGGATAGGTTAATATATTTTTTCATACATAATCAGTTATCCGAAATATCGATTTTCCGAACAATCCCAGTCCCCAATTGATTCGGATAAACAACGCTCTACTGTAATAAGAATTCTGCATCCTACTAGAAGGAACAGAAGAGTAAAATCAAACAAAGAAAAAATATTTCATTCTATTATTAAAAGTTTTATAATTTATGGGTATAAACATGAATGATAATGAAAATACTGGAAAATAAGATAATTTTTTCAAGATAGACTTTTGAAAATGCAGATGCCAAAAGACAAGGCTAAGTAGAATAAGAAATGAATAATTCTAAATTTAATGAAAATAAAAGAAACAAAAAAATAATGATCTATGTGATATAAATATGTATGAAGAGTGACAGAGAAGAAATCACTAAGATATGAGAATAACAATCACTAGGAAGAAAGTAGAAATGGAATATGGGGGTTACTCTGAAAGTTTTGCAATACAAGAAAATCATCCATGATAAATTAAAGTTTTTTTTACTAATAAACTTACTTCATATGACACATTATGCATAATCAAATTTCATCAATCTCCCTTAATCTAAGTGAGACAGTCCCTTTCCATTGTTACTATTAGAAAGTTTCTACAGAAGCACATTGTGCAATGATTTTGTGTTGAACTGAATGAAAAAACTGTTATAAATAATTGAAATTGGCTTTTGGAGATGATGCCCCATCCTTTACTATTGTGTTCAGATGATACAAAAAATTTCAGAGGGGTTGTACTTCCTTTCATGAAGAACCACATGCAGGGTGACCATGAACAGCAGTGACTCCTGAAAATGTAACTTCTATCCAATATATGATTGCAGAAGACCAAAGATGTACCTATTAATGATACAGGAGAGACTGCAGATTGGAGCCTCTGCAGTTGCAGACATTCTGAATAAGGAGTTATGGTTAAAAAAGTAGAGTCTCGTAAATACCACATCAGTTGATAATTTCCAAAAGTCAGATCATGTCAGAATCTTTACGAAAACTCTGGAGATGTTGAACCAAGGTGGACACCAGATTATTTCCAAGATTATCACAGGTGATCAGATATACATACCATTTTATGACTGTCCCAAGAAAGCCAGATATGGATTCATAATAATGACAACTGTGATAAGGAAGAGAGCAATAAAAAAAATTGTTTGCAGTTTTGTTCTATAGCACTGATCTAGTAAAGCAATTAAGCTTGAAAAACAGAAAACAATAACAACTAATTGGTACACTACAGTTTGTCTTCCTAGAATTCTGGAGTCACTAAAAATTTGAGGTCTAATTTTGCATCATGATAATTCTTCATCACACACTGCCAAGCAGACTGTTGATTTCCTTCAAGCTAATAATATCAGAATCATTGCCAAATCTGGTGAATATAGTGGATATTCAATATGTGATGTCTGGCTACTTTTTAATCTCAAAAAACATTTGAGGGGTTGCAAATTTAACACAGAGGATGAAATTGAAGCTTCCGTGACAGAGTATTTTGATAGCCTTCCAGAAAATGAGTCGCATCATACCTTTGATCTTTGGAAGGAGCAATTACATAAGTTACATAAATATTTTGTTTCAGACATTATAGTATTCCTGTATTGCAAAACTTTCAGAGTCACCCTTGTAAAAGCAATCTGAAACAAGAATGAGAGAAAATAGTGGTGAAGAATAGTATTTATATGTAGTAGCCTATATAATGAAAAGAATTTAAAGAACAATAACATTAAATTTAAGTTATATTCTTTATAAAGCAAATGAAATACATTGAGTTTTAACAGTTACCAATATTATATTCTTATTTAATTATTTGATTTATTTATTTTAGTAATGTTCAAATGATTTAGTCTATATTAAAAACATTATGAAATTTTTACACAGTAAAACCTGTCTAAAATGTAAACTGAATAAAATGAAAGCCTGCCTAAATAGGAAAATCTTTGAAATGGAATGATTTTCTAATGTTCAATTTTACTGTAAGATAGAAATCTGTCCAACATAAAAGTAGACAAAATTTTTGAGTATGAAGAACTTAACTTAAAGGTGTAACAATCACTGCAGAACATGACAAACTGTATTCTGAAAATGAGTTCAAACCTTTTCAAAGAAATAAAGATTACATAACGTAGGGTCATAATGGAATGGACACAATGTCTTTGTTAATATTATAGTCTTTGTTAGAATTAACCAGAGGCAGACTCAAATTCTTTTAAGAATCAAGAACTTTAAAAAAATGGAATTAATTTCTGAGAACAGAATTCTTGAGAACAAACAACAAATATAATTTGTAGAAAATACTGAAAATAAGGTAATGTAATGCTGTTCAAATCTGTTCAAAATGGAAACCTACCAAAATGGTAAAAGAAAATTTGGTGCTGCACAATTCCAGTTTATACAAGTTTTAATGTAGCATAAAATAATTTTTCCTTACATTCTTGAAATCTCATTTTATAGTCACTTTTTCATTAACACTATCATTAAAATATTTAAAAACCATTAAAAAACTCAAATTAAAGGATTCACAAATTTTGATCTATAAAATATCATTCAAAGTAATCAGTAGGTTTTTTGGGTCTAATACACAAAAGTAATCACCATAAAAAATGATATTTATTGAACATGTTTCTGTTTGCGATTCACTTTTANTACAGTAAAATAAAATTATTACACATAGAATCCAAATTATATCAAAATTTTGTACTATATCATTATTTTTTAGTTATTTTTAGTATATTATACACAAGTGTCGCCTTTTCAATAATCTGCACTTATTAGATGACAAAAAAGTTTTTTTAAAACTTTATAAATTTACCACATTACTTTTCCAGCTATTACATAGCTGAGGAAAAGTATGGTAATTGGTCAAAATTGACCCATTAATGTAAACATTGTTAATGTGAACATGTACTAATCAAAAACACTGTTTAATATGAAATCAGTTTGGATTAAGCAGAATTTGAATTAGTTTGTTTTGTCACTAATATACCATTCAAATCTAAAGATATCACAATTATTTTTTAAAAACATCACCAATTTATAAAATTACAGTAATATGTTATATGCATTTTAATATATATACCAAATACATTATAAAAAGTTTTTTAAATATATTTTTTAAAAAATCCAGCAACAAGTTGTGTAATTTTCCTGGAAAAAACATTTAAAATTATGTGTGATGCTATCTGTTATATATTTTAAAAACTTTTTATATTATTAATTGTTATAAAATGGCAAAAAGCTTAATTTTAAGGATAGAGATCAATTTCACAAAAAATTGTAAATGCTAATAACAAGTAAAATCTTCATCAAGTCCAATCCTATTCCAGATATTACACATGACCTCCTCTATCTCACCATCCCTTCAACCTTTAACCACCAAAATTCAATAGCATCAATACCCTAATACACAAATATCTGCAAAATTTCAGAAATTTTTACAAAAAAACACAAGAGTTATTAAGCTTCAAAGTAGGTGAACAAAATTGTACCCCCAAACAAACCAACATCTATCCATACGGAAAAAAACCCCAAATTTTTTTTGCATTTCTCAATTTTCAAGGTCCCAAGTCCAAAAATGTAAAAATCTAGAAGTTCATTTTTTTGGACCACTCACAGTACAATCCCTTTCATGTAAAACAGCTAGGAAAGCAATACTCATCGACAACTTCCAGAACACTTAAGCTGAGGATAGATGTGATGCTACTGAAGCAGACAATAGAGTAGTCAAATATGACTGTCCCTTCAATAGTGTGAGATCTGAAAGGCCCCTGGGTCTAAAACAATAATTTTATAAATAACGTTAAAAATTGTGGTAAAATATTATTTCATTTTGGTGAGAAATTAACGTTTTCCAACGTGGGAAAAATAGATAACAGATGTTACTTCCTTTGAGGGAAGTTAGTACATCCTCTGTTTTTCCCTTATCCGCTAAAAATCTCGCTCAGATGGGAACTATCTACCCCTCTTTGATTCCCCTTTCATCCGTTCACATGAAAGAGTTTCTGGCAGATGATTGGTCGTAAATCATGAGATATAGGGAAAATTTATCAGAATTCGGGGAGTTCATCGACAGACCTGGAAGAGTCAGGACTCCATACATAATTTATCCTGATGGCCAACGCCCTTAGACGAGTCACATAGAATCATTCCAGAGTTAGCACTTAGAAGTTATACTTTGATTTTGTGCACATATCAATCTCCCATGGAAAGAAGTAAATGAACTTTATCTCCGAAGTGTCCCTTGCCTACAGAGAAGAAGACGAACGACAACTAAACCAGGTTGTATGTTTTATAACGATATTGTAATCTCTCTCTCGATCTTGTATCGGTATAATAGGGTCGTATATCTCTCGATGTGTATCTTAATTGTAGAAGTTATATCATTCCTTCATTTGATATTTTGTATTTGTTTTATTTTCTTACATTTTATTAAATTTACTATAGTTTGTTTATCAAATGAAATGACTCTTAATTTGTGTCTGAATCAGATCTCATACGCGTGTTTGTCCGCGGAATTTAATTGACAAACTGGTGTCACGAATCCTGACGTTGGATAAAGACTTAGCCGTCTATATCCTCTCTAATATTACAGCCCTCCCGGTCAAACAAATCTTGACATAGGATCGGATCTCTCGATCCGAAACTCAGAGAACAGATTTCAGTTAATCTGAGCCCATAAGAGGTATAGGATCCACCCTATACCCGTGGCTGATCTCACAATAGCATATTTAAAGAAATTGGGAAAGCCATTAGCAGGAAAATATTGTACAAATAGAATCATACAGTTTATAAACTCCTGCAGAATGATAAAGATTGAGTGGATCCCTTGAGAATTTGAAGTGTTTACAGAACACCCATCACAGATGACAGGTTGACATGATTTAATATATGTAGGAGTCACTATGCAATCCTTAACTTCACAGTTAAAGGAACATAAATATAATGTCAAGAAGTTACTTCCTTCTACAGCCCTGGCTGCTTATGTGTTGGACAATTCGATTAACATTTGTTAGAATGAAGCTAAGGTCACCGAGTGTGTCAGAAATATGCATTACCTTAAGAAATATTGAGGCACTTAAAATCTATAAATCAATGTGTAAGGGAAATTCTGTCAATTACAAGGACTTAAACCTGACATGAATGCTTGGATATCTTGATTTGAGGTTTGCAGATAACACTATGTGCATTTTGTTACTATTTTTGTCTTTTAGCTTTTTTGTGCATATCACAGAGATGTAGAATATTCTAGAAATTTTTTTTATATTTCAATATGTTTGGAATTTTCATATTTCTATTCTATTTCCATTAATATTTATAAATGATTGACTTTTGGAACATCAACATGATAAATGTCATTAAATAAGACCAAAAGTATAAGTTTTATGCAGTTTAATAAACCTTTCTTGCTTATCATTACATGCAAATATATTTAACTTGTCTGTAATCATTTTGTATTTTTTTTTAAAACATATTTTCTTGATACTATGATGTACTTTTTTAAACTACTTTTACTTATCTGAAATAGGAGTGTCTTACAATTGAGAACATTCTATCCTATATTAGCAGTCCAAACAATAATCATTACTAGTGAACTATATGATGCATTACTCACAATAATAGATGTTTTTAACTATACTACTCAACATTCACATCAGTTCATATAAGCTTTACTGGTAATGAAAATTTACTGTTAAAATGCCTTCAAGATAAAATTATAATCTTGTTTCAAGGGATCATTTCTGAAATTATGATGCAGCATTAAAACATGGTTATTAAATATAAAGAAGAGCATGCAAAGCTGCCAAATAATATGTGTTTCTTGATGTTTTATTATATAACAATTTAGAAAAACAATATAAACTATTTATAAATTTTTCTCTTCAAAAAAAATTCTTAAAATTCATTTAAAACTCAAGTTGTACCTTAGAATCAAAGAAATGTGGTATATAATTCCACTAAACCATACTTTCCACTAATTTCATGTGTTAATTAGTTCAGATTATCAAGAGCATACTATCGTAGGCAGACCATATCATTTACAATCCAACCATGGACACATTTCAGATCAGTGATTGAACTGATTGAACTGCAATAAATAAATAAATTTTAAAAAATAAATAATCTATAAATTGTTGATATTAAATTAAAATTGTTAATAAAACTCTTCTATTCAAATTGATACTTGATTGTTCTATTCAAAAATTGATTCTACAATCAGTTCTAACAAGAAAAAATGGGAAAGTCCCCAGAAATCCAGTATATCTAGTCATGATTTTAAAAATTTGTTATAAAATCATACCCGCAATATATCCGGTGTTATTTCTTTAGACAAGGACTCAATACTTAATGGTTGAAATTTCGATTCAATCGTGATTACTTCATCTTCAGGATTAATAACAATTTCTGGAGCCTCTTGAATCTGTAAAATAAGTATAGCATAAAAATTGACTTTGACTACTTATTTACATTTAATTATATATATAAAATGTTTCACGTACAATGTAATTAGAACTCGTACTCTGTGAATATATTTTAAGTGGTGTTAAATCATATTTGATAATGTTTAAAAATTCCGTAAAACTCAGACATCTATCATTATCGATATCCAATTTAGAAAATATTTCTTTCAGATCAATATCAGTTGCAAACTCTCCTTTAAACTTGTCATTTTCCCAAGTTATAAACACTATAAAAATTACTACTATAAATATGAATAAAATCCATTTTTTAAATCTGGTTAACTGGCTTTTAATTGTTTTGCGATTTTCCGATTCCATTTCTCAAGCTTTCCATGTGAGCAAACTAATTCTGCAGTTTCTTCGTGTAAACAGGAAGTTGCACAGCTCAATTTTTAATACATAATCAATAGTGAAAGTTATTACATTATCAAATCTGAATTCTGCTGTCAATATCACTTGTTGCTTGGAAATCACACTTATTTATTTACGTGACGTTTACTCATGCGATATACAGCTTTCTTCTGTCCTCTTTTATCCACACTTCATATTAGCTTGCCTTTGCAATTTAATAAAAGATTTCATCAGAAGTTGTCAACTGGTCGGAAATTCACATGTTCATATGTCAACGAAATTCTCTCGATGTAAAGCGCCATCTTCTTTTTTTACAAATTCGGATTTCTATAAAGTATTATTTTTTAAAGTTAGAATTGCTATAATGTAATATTTTATTTTATTTACATGGATAAATAAATCGATAATTCTTACTTCTAAGTAAAAATCGGTCATGATTAAGGTCAAAAGCACTAATGCGTAATCAAGGTGAATAGTTTTGTAATTGCAAATTTTCATTATTATTATTTTTAATCAATTATTAATAATATCAATCTACGAAGTTAAATTTCAAGATAGAAATTTTAAAATTTTATATTGGAAAAGCCAATTTGTTTTCTTTTCATTTACTCGGAAACTTGCTACCAATACAAAAATAATGCCTTATTATGCCATTTATTATTTTTCAGGCTTAGTCATGCGATTATATCACTAAATATTTAAATAACTTTTATGTCCTTTCATTTACAATTACATTAAAAATATATTATTATCTGATTTAATTTATGTAATTTTAGCTCCACCATATAGGTCAGGGGTGGCCAACAGTTTTTGCCCCCGAGCCGAATTGGAAAGAAAACTTTTTTCACGGGCCGAACCAGAGGCTGTCCCAGGAAGATTTTGAGGTGGTGCGAGATCTCATTGTGGTTTCACCCCGTAGAGACTAAATTGTACATAGAGATTACAGATACATTTTTCACATTATCATGCTTTATCAACATTCTACGCTGTACTTAGATTTGTAATGGAGGGTTAATCTGTCACGTCCGCCGTGTCCGACAGCTCTATGAGCTGCATCAATAACATCGCGAAGAAAAATAGCGCAATGTTAAACGCCGTTTTGTTTGGTCTAAAAAGTATATGTATGTTATGTAATTTTGTCAAAATAAAATATTTGTTTATTACAGAACTGAATTCGACCATTGTACTAAAAAATTTCTACAAGAAAGTGATGTTAATCAAGACGTTCAAATCTCACTAAGGACTGCAACTACCAAACATTCAGTTGGAACAGGACAAGGTTTTATGAGATGCACCTGTACCAAAAACCGTGCTACAATAAGTGCCAGTGCAAAAAAAAAAAAAAAATTATTTTGTGTAATCAAAATGCAGCGACAGTACACCCTGTAAAAATAAATAAAAGATTAAATATTTTATATGTTACACTAAGAAACACAAACAAGTTCATTTTTAATTTTAGTTTGACTCTAAAAATTATTTTTATTATTTCGTTTGAATTTTTGAAAATATTTTCGAAAATTTTAAGAGTGCATGGCTTTAACCTTTAAAAGTGCATGGCTTAATAAAAAAATACAAACTGATAAGTATTGATTAGCTTATTTTTATTTTATAGTTTTGTACAAGTGTTGTGTCACTTCTAATCAATACCGTTTTTTATAATTAAGTAGATTATGTTTCAATACATATTGTTAATCTAATTGATTGCCTTTTAATTTTATTTTAACCATTAATATACTTGAATAATAATTCTAAATCAGTTCGGCCTAGGTCAAACTAGTTAAGCGTATTTAGGCCCAGTGGCGTAGCGTGGGTGTCAGCCGCCCGGGGCGGAGGAAAATTTCGCCGCCCCCTTATTTAGGTATCTCAATTTAAGACTAAAATTTAGTTTAGTCACAGAATAAGTAATGAAAAATTCCGTGCTAGTGTTGCTACCTTTTTAAAATCGCTGACCCTGACGGCAGATAAGGTTTGTTCTAACAGAAGTTCCTGACGCATGAGTATATCATTTTGCTATGAAGAATAATTTGCAGTGCATGCCGGTTCTAAATCAGTTACAGTTAGCGACTAGGGAGACTTGGGTNAAAAATTCAAACATTTTATTTATATAAATTTTACATGGTCTTCCAAAAAGAATACTGCCATTTTAAATTGCTGTAATTATGTTAATTATTAACTGAGAAATTTTCGATGTACATCCATCAATAGAATAAATGTCCAAGTTTCTTCTACCATCTGCATAAAAATGTCTTTTGTCTGTTGCCATAAAAGAAATGGCAACTTCACAACAGAATGTTCTGCAGTTTGCAAAGTCAGTATGTCATCTTTATGCAACATGAGTTTTGCAGACGATTTCAAAGTGATCCATCATGTATGGCGAACATTGTTGCACAGTGCTGACTACTGATTCTAAGTTTGTGTAATGCAGAACACAAATGTCTTCTCTGTTGCAGAATTACTATTTTTGTTTATGGCACTTCCTAGAGAGCTGTAGACAAAAAGATGTTTGAATGCAGATGGTAGGTGAAACTAAGTGACACAATTGATTGGTGTACAATGCATACTTCTCAGATAATAATTAACATGGTAACATTTTTTTAGAAGACTCTGTATGTAGAGTAAATATTAAATTTGCTTGTTTATACATTTTTAACAAATTCATTTAATCTGTTTTTTTTATTATATTATATTTAAAATTTATTTAAGTAAGAAATTATTCCTTTGTAATTGTACAAATAAACAATTGTGTAATCGTAATGATATAAAGCTAATTAAGTAATACTTAAGATTTATATTACAATGATTTTTGTGAGTTAATGATTTTAATTAATATACTTCTATATGAAATTTAAAATGTAACAAAATTTTTAAACATTTTAAATAAGATTTATAGTAATTTCAATATATTTATGCTTTTTGAAGTATATTTTATTTCGACATTGCTTGAAATTAAAATAATAAATAATTTTGTAGCACAAACTGAAGGAGTAAAAGAACTGTTTAAAGTTAAACAAGAAACTGGTTGGTCATGTATTGGACTAATATATGAAGTTCCTTGGCCTTTGCATATTCTTCTTACACCATCAATTCTAGATAGGTATGATAAATTTAATATTGAAATCATTTATATCATTGTAGAAATTTTTAGTAAGTTTATACTTTAATCTCTACACAAATGCTCTATCCAGGACTTCAAGTCAAATTTACAATAGTAATGTTATTCTGAATATAAAAATGATATCTCTAATATTATTTTTATTTATTCAACCTAAAAGGAATTATGAAATGTTAAGTATAACTTCTACAGAAACAAAAGTTCAGAAATGATTTAAGCTATATATTAAATGATAGTAAAAACTTATGAAATTGAATGCATGTGAAAAATAACAATGTTAAAAAATCCAGCAATGAGTTGTTTAACTTTCCTGGCAACATTTAAAACTGTGTGTGTGTGTGGCACCAACTGTTATAAAAAGTTCTTTTAATAAAATATATTTTTAATTATTATAAATGGCAAAAAGCTCAAGATAGGGCATACGACCCCCTTTTTCTTTCCACCTCATCAACTTTTACCACCAAAATTTAATAGCATCAATCTGCCAATACGCAAACCTCAATGCAAAATTTCAGAAATTTTTGACAAAAAGCATGAGAGTTATTAAGCTTCAAAGAGGGCAAACAAAATTGTGTCCCCCGCATACACACACATATCCATACATACAGTAGAGCCTCGATTATCCGACTCAATTGGGGACTGGGGTTGGTCGGATAATTGAAAAGTCGGATAACCAAAAAGTATGAAAAAATCCATTATTAGTGTAGTATATTATTATATCCCATGTAATTAGTATATCACTATTAACCTACTTCGCGTTGAATTTTCATCAACGTTAAGCCTAACAAAAATTTTTTAAAATAATAATCGTCGCTATTGTATCGTTAAAAGTTAGAAAATTAAGCCTCGTTTAAATACTGGCTCCCTTTCATGGTCGAATGAGTGTTGCCAGCTAAAACACGTAAAAATAATATTAAAGTAGCCAAGACATAGCCAAATATAGTAGTGCCACATCACTAGCGGACATTTGAAATTTGCCGACTAGGACAGTCAGTTAACCGAGGTGTCGGTTAATTGGGGGTCGGATAATCGAGGCTCTACTGTACTCCCAAATTTTTTTGCATTTCTTGACATTTCAAGGTTCTGAGTCCAAAAATGTAAAAATCTCGGGGGGTCATCTTTTGACTGATTGCCATACTTTCCCTCCATTACATATAACAGAGCCTGAAAAGTATTATGTTTATTTAATACACACTAAAAATAAAACGTAAATTTTTGAAATGTTTTTAAAAATTAAAATCTATTTATTAGCTGTTAATGAGAAATATATTAAACCAAACTCCAGTTTTTATGATTAATGAATTTGACATTAATAATTATTAGTGTTGTAACGAATAGTATATTCGGCCTCAGGCCGAATACCAAATATTCGGCCAGGAGCGTGGCCGAATAGCCGAATATTCGGTCAAACTATTCGGCTTGATTAATGCACGTACGAAAATTGGTGCGCAAACCACATTATGGCAAAGACCCTGCTCTCTATTGGCCCACTGTCACTACGCTTCGCCAATCGCGTTAATTCTTGACAGTTCAGACAAGAGCGTCATGGCAGTATGTGATAAGTGATGATATTAAATGTGGATAACAATGAAATGACCTACACGTGTAAATAACGGAAGAACAGAGAAGGACTGCAAAGTGAAAATAAATATGAAATTGAGTTGATAACATAATCGAAGTTCTAGGCAATTTATTGAGTTGATAACATAATCGAACAAGTCGATTATGTTATCAACTCAATAAACTGCCTAGAACAAGTCAAGGCAGCTTATTGGCGCGAAATTTGCAGCTGTAAATGCCAAACAATTGTTGTCATAGACTTCGGAAAGCTAAATGCTTGTAATGAAAGTCACTTAGCGTGCACGGCCGAAAGCCTGGGGTCGTTTGGGCTACCAAGCTGTTTCAAATCTGTGAAATCATAACTGTGACTTATACCGATGTCTTATCTGTCTCTTTTCTCCATTATCACAAGGCACGTAATTGTAAAATGGAAAATCGACAACGGAAAAGTTGCAAATCGAAAGTATCGTGAGGGTGTATTATGGTGTATGCATAGGCATACATGGACTAGAGCGATAGAGGAAAGAGAAAGGGAAGAACAAAGACGAGCGCTTAAAAAGAAGGATAGGCAGGGTCAGACCCTCAGATGTGCGACGATTCTCGAACGAATAGGTGTGTACGTGTGCTGATCTTTGTAATTATAAATTGTGAATACAAGTGACTAATATTAAGTTCTTTTTTATTTTGTGCATGTTATAAGTTATAAATAAATATAAACGAACAACACTAACCTGATAACATTAAATCTAAATACCAAAATGATTAATTTACTGTTTTTTTGTTATTTCTTACTCCTGTTTTTAAGTATTCGGTATTCGGCCGAATAGCGAAAAATAGGCCGAATACCGAATAGTAATCGAATATTCGTTACATCACTGATAATTATATGTTGTGATGAATTTAGATTACAATGTTCAAAAATAAAATACTTTTTATTTTTGAATATTGTAATCAGCTTAATAATAATTTTGTGTTAAATTTTTAATATTCAGCAATTATATTTAAGTTGCCATCTATCTGTAATTAAATTATCTCCATTGCTATATACACGGTGTTCAATGTAAAACCAGGAAATCTCAAATGATAAAGCTTTTTATTCACAAAGGTTATGTTAGGTTTTCTAATTTTATTTTGTTTTACCTTGTCCCTTCTTTCCAAAATGAAGATTACAATAATTTACTCAATTAGTGAATAGGGCTGATTTTATCAGGACATGCTGTATAATGTAATAAATATTCCAGTGATATAATTTTTTATTTCCAAAATGCTGCTATTATGGGAGAGAAATTTTGCAATAGTCTATAGAAAATTTATCAATTTTATTAATTCCTGCACTTTTAAATTTAGTACAAGTTTGTAATTATCTATAAAATATTTCAAACACCACTTATTTTCAATGGATATTGGCACAGCTTTACATAGAGTGAATTACTGTATAATTCAGGAACTCTCCATATCAAATTTAAAAAATAATCAAATTTGAGTTCATATAAGTTTTCTAATAAATTTTTATGTAAAATTATACTTCAGTGTTCAGTATTCGAGTTAATTTATATTAATTTTTATTTAAAATATAAAGTCAAATATAAAATAAAAATCCATTTTATTTTTAGATATAATGTTATCTTCAGATTTCTTTTGTCTGTAAGACATGTACAGATGGAATTGCATCAATGTTGGGCTTTCCAGATGGATAAGAAAGGACTTGGTAGAGAATCTATTTCTGTTCCTCTTTGGCAATTACGTACTCATATGTCTTTTTTGGTTGACAACTTGCAATACTATTTACAGGTAGTTATTTAAAATTATAAATGAATGTTTATAACTCTTGAGAAGTATTATAACATATTTAATGTTGAAGATAAAAATCAGATTATCTATGTTACAAGTTTTAAGAACATAAATTTAAAACAAAACACAAGTATGAAATATAACATATTTATACATTTTTCTCAGAACAGACAAACATAAAATTGTTAAATATACATAAATTATATATATATATATTTTATACATATTTTTATTCATGTAAGTAAAACATAAACATATAATAAATGTAAACTAAAATAAAGCCAACTACTATTTTGTTGGCAAGTTAATAGAGGAATTAGATAATATGAATTTCATAAAACTATGTTATCTAGAATTGGCTTCAGCTGTCGTGGACATTGAATCTTGACTGTTAATCATGCTGATGTATTTGGATAAGCAATAAATGTAAATTTGCTCCAAAATCCTAAGAGGAAAGCTGTTTTGACATTATTTATTAAGACTTGATTTATTCCAGAATACCATCATATTTCTGTCCCAAACCCATTGTGTAAATTTGATGGCCAAATGGCTGAGCAGTCAAGGTAGCAGCTTACTGTTCTGGGGACCCAGGATTGAATCCGGGCAAGTTAAAAAAAAATCCCCAGGAACTTTTCGGGGGTGGTTCGACTGGATATGTCACACCCAGCTGCCCCATTGTGGACCTGGTCAAACCCATAGAGGGCCTCTTTTAGCAAGCCCATTTAGTGCCCACAGGACGAAAAGAACAACCCAAGATATTGCTGTATTTTTCATTGTATACAAAAAATACAGTGATACCTCGGTTTTTGTTGCTAATCCATCCGAAAACAATTGGCAAAATCCAAAACTGATGAAAATTGAGATAATTATTTTTATATGAATCAATATAAATCCAATTAATTCATTCCAGACACTCTAAAATACATACCAAAAAATAACAAGAAATTAGTCTTTTATATTCATTTTATATTAATGTAAAGAATAAATGAACATTTAACATGGGTAATGCTCATACAATGAGAAAAATGCATGGGTTGCCCTTTGTTTTCACAAAACTAGTGGTGAGATCACACTGCTAATTTTGCAAATGATGAAAAAACAAATTTTTCACGAAAAAATCGACAAAAACTGAGGTATTACTGTACTAATGTTGTACTAGAGATAACAGCAAAAATAATGGAGCATTTTTACTCTAAGAAATCTGGTGGTAGAACTATTGTAATAGAAACTCTCCTCATTTTTAGATTGCCTTTGATTATGAATATTCCCAGATGTCACAAAGATTAGACTCAGAGCATAAACACCAGATTTGATAAAGATTGGCCTATCTTCCTATCCATATATATATATTACCCAATTTGCCTAGCATATGGCATGGACAAAATGGCCATAGCTTTACTAGTAATAAAAACTTCCTGTCTACCATTATTTTCATGCTGCCTAATCTGCTTTCTCTAGAATGCCTTAATAATAATAATATCAAGAAAACCAATACTATGGGCCTTATTTCTAAAATATTGCTGTATGATTAGTTGAAGCCACTAAGCTCGTCCATCTTGACAAATAATGTGATGACTAATGAGAGAATAATTTTTTATTTTTAAGTTGCATTCCTGAATTATTTATTAACAATAATTTGAAAATCAAAATACACACCCTATAACTATATTCCAAAAATGCTAATCGTTCACATTAAGTCTGTCTAAATTTAATGTTTTTCATTATTATAGGTTGATGTTTTGGAAAGCCAGTTTTCATTATTTGTTGAAAAAGTTAAATCAATAAAAGATTTTGAAGAAATTCAGCATGCTCACGAAAATTTTTTAACATCAATTACTTCTCAAAGCTTTTTAATGCTTGAGCCAGTAAGCAGAGATTACAAGTATATTTTCTGTGTTTATTTTATTTGCTAATGAAAATCATTAAAAATTTAAAGGTGTATCTTTGCCTCAAAGAAATATTAAATCAATGTTTGGCTTTGTGTACATTGGTTCTGCAATCATCACCATTTGGACAAAAAGAATTGACTCAGTTAAATAGCATTGCTTTGGTATGTATTTGCTTGACATAATTAATATAAATGTTAATCTTATATCAAAGCTAAGTTAATAAAATGTTATTTCAGAATTTTCGGAGACAAACACATCTTCTTTTTAGGGTTTTATCAAGCTTTTACAGCCATCATTCTAGTCCCCATCTTGCTCAGTTGTTATTGAGAATTGACTATAATAAATATTTCAGTAGCTGTGGTGGTCAATTAGGAGGGTAAGTTTTGTAAAATTTGATTATTATTAATAATTTTAATCTGGCCCTATTTAGTGCTATATCATGAAAAACCCCCAGAAAATTTCACATGGCCAGCTCATTGGTGAGGCATGAACCCAAACCAACTACCGGTATTCAGTAGTTTTATCCAATCGCCCCCTGGTGGGCTTCACAAACATGGCACAACGTGGTACAGAGTAGGCTTTATGGAAGCTTGTTTAAATAGCATTAATTTCACATTAACTTTGAGATACCAATTGTTTTGCTGTAGAAAAGTAAACTCCAACTTTTAAAAAGGACTGAATATGAAGACATTTAAACACCTCAGGAATAAAACAGTCTTTATGATAATAATATGATCGAATGAATATTTTTATATATTAATTGAAACTCTAACCTGTTTCCCTTCTCATCCTACACCATATTCAAAGCCCTTAGTGTAGAAGTCTTTGCTTTGTAACAAAAGTTATGATAACTTTTGTTATCATAAATTAATGCAATGTTTTAAGTTTAGGAGTATTAGTTTTATTTACAGAAATTCATCTTATTTATTTATTGTTTTATCACTCTCATTCATTCCTGCAAGAAGGGCATTTTGTTGATGCTATTCCTCATGGAACTCCATGTGTCTTGGTTATTCTGGAAAAACTGCAATAAAGATATTCTATTAGTATTGATATTTTTAGACATAAGCTGTTGAATAAATTCATAATTGTGAGTTAAGATTGACAGATAACTTGCATCATTACTGGTTGAATTTAGGCTCAAGGATCAAGAGTTAGTTAAAGTTGACCAGTAAGTGTTCATGTATATTCTTAGCAAGGCAATGTGTAATATTCTGTTGAGACTTTGGAAGTTTTTATTGATAATACCCAGTGACTTTGTCATGCTAATGCACATTTATGAAGAGAACTGTATTAAAAGTAAACTAACTTGATCTCAATACAGCTGTGCGTAACCCTATCTGCTTTCAAAATTATTTTTTCACAGGAAAGCTTATAAGCAAGTAGAAGCTTATTATCTATATTACTTTAAGGAATTGACATAACAAACACTTTCTTTATAAGAAAATAGCATCCTGGGTGCTGGAGAAATTTGTTTACAAAATGCTTTAATCTAAATTAGGAAAAAAATAATTCGTTTTTAATCCTTGAATAAATTTTTTTATAAACAGGAACATACAAGATCATCCATGAGAAGAAGAAGAAGAAAATGTATTATAAATGTTTGTTTTTATTATTATGTTATGATTTTTTGTATATTTAAGCCTTATAAAATTATGTGAAACTCAATATTTATTTTTAAGATGTTTTAAAGTTTGCTATTAAAAATTTGATGTGACTTTTGAGTATTTGTCATGAGAGATCAGTTCTCTAATATGTAAAATTTATCTTCCTTAAGTTCTTTTAAAAGTTATGTAGGAAGGCTGATACACAGAAAAGGTTTGAGTGTCTCTGATGTAGAATTTTGTGGGCTTCATAAGCCTGAACTCAACAACCAGGTAATTGTATGTCCACACGAATCAAATACACAGTACAGTGACTCAACATCTTAGTTTATGAATTTCACTTTAACACAGGAAATCCTCATGTTTTCGAATTATCCAAGATAGCATATTGTACAGAAATATGTTAAAATGCCACTGATGTGTTTTAGTAAGCTCACAGAATACGGCTACATATACAAAATATTATTAATTATCAATTAATGAAAATAGTAATATAAATAAACTGCAGGCAGCTCTGGCATTAGAATAATGATTGGACTAAATTGCAAGTAAACAGCATGTGTCCAGTGAGAACCTCAAGTTGCCAGATTACAAAAAGTAAAGCAGAATTCCTCAAAATTGGCCCAAATAGTAGTAGCCTAGATCCCTACAGATATCACAATCCCAAAACCCAGTCATATTTTAGAGATAGTCCATGGGTAAGGTTGAATTGAATTTGGGCAGAAACTTGGAATTTCAAAGTAGCTGTACTTCAAACTAACCAAATTCCTTAATGTGTACATCTCTATACCTGCAGCCAGGACGAACTAACAGGATTTGGAACTATCACAAATTTCCTGTGTTGTCTTTTACATATGAACAAACATTTAAATTAATTCAAGTTATGTTTTTCTTTCAAAATAATCCTAAAAGTTTGATATTATTTATGAGAATGTAGAGCTGCAAGTGTACATATGAGTTTATCTAATTTACATATTTTCTGTAGTTATTGGTATATTTTCAATCATTTCTGTCTGCTCAAAATATGACAATGGCTTTTTACTAATTTAGAAGCATGTTCTTTGGAAAAAATTTTTTTTTCTTTGTAAGGGTTGTTAATATGGAGTGTTCGGCAAGCTACTGTTGGTATCCAGTTTTTATCCTTTCTGTATTTGACTTCCTTTGAAAATGTCCTCAATAATTTAAATAAAAAGTTATTGTAGTATTTTTTTTTGTCATTATCAACAGTTTTTAATGTTGTTTGAAAATTTTTTAAATTAAAAATATGACCATTCCTTTTACAATTATGTAAGTTATTGTGGGTAGTTTTGATGGATGTCAACTATAGGATAGGAAAGGTAAAAACTCCGACTCCGGCAGTAGTCTACAACGGAAAATTTTTTAGAAACTGCATAAAAATTGGTTGCTTGTTGTTCTCTATTATATGTATTTTCTTAGAACAATGTTGCCGTTGAGAACACATACACGTAGTTGAACCTTTTTCCTCTGAAAGTGTTCCTGTGTGATATCTTCTTAAGAGTCATGTTGGTTTAACTGTCACTAGCTCAGATAATTAAGTTTTATTATATAAATCATTGCACACACATTCTAATTTTTTCTATGCATTCTGTAATCAATTTACTGATAAATATGTAATAATGGGACTGAAGAGGAGCGTTAAGCCTGAAATACATATCCGTTCACACCAATAAAACAACCTTTTTCCTCTGAAAGTGTTCCTGTGTGATATGTTCTCAATGGCAACATTGTGCTAAGAAAATGCATAAAAATTCCTTCTTTTTTATTACTGGTATCAAAGAGAGAGAGAGATAAAAGGAAAATAACAATTCAACACTACAAGAGAGAGAAAAAATTGTTAATGGGAATCAACCAACAGTTTAGAGTGTCATTAATAAGTCTTAAAAAAGGACAAGGTTTAAAGTGAGAAAGATCTTCAATGTATTTTTCAAGAAATAAGGTCAACCCTTGTGTCCCAAACATGGTGTTGAAAAATTTTTTTAAAAGAAAGCTAACCCAGAAATAATTAAAATTATTTTAAAAAGTAATTTTAGTTTAACATTGACTATTGATAAATATCATTTTTGCCAATGAAACTAAATTTACCTGCTAACCATCATCGTGTAGTCTCACAGATCACTTATATATACATGCCAAATTTATAATAAAATAAACACTTACTTTTCATTCAGCTCTCCAAATGCCTGAGCGGGTATACTATTTGACATGTAACCCCATTTATCATCTCTCAACACGTAGTCAATTTTCAAGAGATTTCTTCAATTTTCAATATAAAGAAATGATTAAAACAATTTAAATAACAGTAACTATTATACAATGAGATTAATAAGATTAAATTAGAAGACAAACCTATTAACCACGCTCGAGTGTGACTCCAGCAAGGTTTATAGCGTTAAAAAAAAAACGGGCGTTTGGGCCCCCCAAAAAAAATTTTTTTTTTATTTTTGGAATGTTTTTTAGGTCCAAATTTTTTAAAAATTTTTTGCCCGCGCGAAAAAATTTTATCGCGATTTTAATGAGCCTTTGATAAGGCTCGATTAAGGCTTAATTGCTTTTTAATGGGAGTTTTTTTTTTATCAAAATTAATTAATCGTTCTAGAGTTGTAGTGCACCTATTTTCCTTCGGTAAAGTTATTTAAAGCTGCTTCCTGATGTCAAAAACGACCTCCAATAGATTTTATTACAGTATATATATGTTTAATTAATTAGGGGGGGTCGGAAATCTCAATAAAAATTATAATTTTTTAAAAATATAGGTTTAATTTCTAGTCACCCTACTTTAAACCCTTCTCCTCCCGAGACGTCTGAGAATGTCCCGGGAAAATACGACACCAGCTGTTTTCAAGGTCATACAGATGTGTAAACAATGACTCATGGGTGTTAAATTTCACAGAAAGGCGAGACAAAGGAAACTAAATGATGAAGCTTTTTAACCAAAATTATCGCATTTCTTTCGATTTTTTTTTTCAGTTTTAAGTATTTTTTTATGCTTAATTAAAATTTTTTTTAAAAAAAGTGGACAAGAAGCGGTTAACGAGAATCAATACTACGGCTTTATCCAGACGTTAGAATGCTGCTGCTCCAATAAACAGATCGAGCATCATTCCTTTCACATTTGAATCAATGCGAATGGTTCCGGGAGGAAGGAATTTACTGTTAAATCACTCATTAATTCGTACATTAGTTCCCTTGAAAATAAATTCGATAATTTGTACCTGAAGTGAGCCAGTGCAAAATACATAGGTTGCTGGTAGAATTCTGCCGAAGTTGAATTAACAATAATAGGTCAATCTACGAAGTTTTCTGCCCAATTAATTGGGACCGCCGTTAGCGTTCAGAGCCAAATTCCAATCCATCCAACCGGTTATCCAATGAAGTAGGTCCTAAACAGAAATGGTATTATTAAAAAAAATTTTCATATAAAAGTTACATCCTCACCGTTATTGACCTCAATGGCATACTTCTATGATATCGTAAGCGTAATCTTCCGCTCTTTCCCAACTTCCCAACTGAACACTGGGTTTTTCAAGTAGAGAACCCTAACAGGCTTCGGTGGCTAATAGAAATTTTTCAGGAAAAGCTTGGTGACTTAGATTTAGCGATTTGGCAGGAGATACTCCATCAATGGTACCAATGAAATCCAATTCCAGAAACGAAGTCTCGCTTCTTTGTCATTCAATCCCTGAAACAAAAAAAGTAATTTACATATATAACTAGAGTTTTACTACAGGAATACGTAGTTATTGAATTACTCGAGGAAGCAAAAAAGGAAGATAGTCTTTGATCATCCATGATGATTTTTATTTTTTCTGGACCTAATTGATTGGCACTGAGCGTTAGGACTAAATAATTTTTGGGAAAATTCCTCTCGGTGACTGGAGTAAAATCCATCGATTAAATGGGTATAGAGGGGATTAAGCCTAATGAGGGTTCGTTCTGCACTGTCAATCCCCAAAAACTTACATTATTATTTTCATAAGATTTCAAAAACCTGTTTAAAAAAAATAATTCAAATTAGAACAAAATTGTAATAGCTAATTATTTCCGCAAAATAAGTAGTCTATACTTTCCGTCAGAACATAAAACAAATACATCCAAAATTAAATCTGGATTGGATAAAAATTGCAAGAGTTATAAAGACTTCGCATACACATACACAGACAAAGGCTTTTATATTATTAATTATTTTCTGTGTAAAAGTTTACTGTTTTTTTTTTCCAATCAGCAGAGATTTTAAAAAAAAATTTTAAAATCCTTTACAAAAATAATGCACAAAAATGTGGTTTGGTTCGGTCCCACCAACCAAACCAAACCACATTTTAAAAACAGTAAAGTTTTACACAGAAAATAACTAATGATATAAAAGCCGTCGTCTGTGTATCTGTACCCCACCAATACAGCAAGACAACATTTGGACGATCTGCCAAAGAGTAGATGCATCCCGAGAGGACTTTCTATAGGAATCTGGCCCCTGTGTAGATGTTAGATACGTTCGTTAGGCAAGTTCGTTAGTCAGATACAAACCCGTGACTAATTACAGGTGTTCATTGGCTTCATCCACTGGCTACTTATGGGTCACAAAAATATGAGAATAATTAGTACTTTGAAATCCATAAGAGATGACAACAAGACTAGCCTAATATTTTAATAAATGAGAATTTATAGCCTTCTGCTTGGTTCAGCAAGAAAGTATATTTCATTTATAAACGAGCAATTATTTATTGTAAGTGCTGGGCTGCAATTTTTAATCATATTTTTAATTTATGTAATTTAAAATATATGCTCTCCACCTCAACTTAGTAGTGACTTGCCACTGTACAGTACATCATACTCTTCCTTTAAAAAGAGAGTCGATGATGATACTCGCTCTCTCCCAGTACCTATTGAGTACTGGGGAGAGCAAGTATCATTATTTAAATTTAAGACCTTATTGAGCATAAAGAAATTTTGTAAATTTATAAGCATGACATTCTACATCAATGTTTTAATAATAATGATTAGAATCATATATCGAATGCTCCTAAGCTATCATTTACATCTTTTGCAACATGCTATTGAGTAATTTAAAAAATTTTTCTTTTATTTTTAATGTATTTTTTTAAACTTTTGTATGTGTTCTTTTAATTTTGTTTGTGCTCTAGAATTCTATCTTTTCTTTTCGTTCTAATTTTCAGATGAACGTTTTTAAGTGGTTCATCCAATTTGTTTTTCTCCTCTTCTACAGGCATAACATATAACTTTCGCATTATGCATATACTTTTACTAAATAAACAGAGTTAAATGCAATCTACTATTAATATATTTAAAATTTACTTGACAAAATATTCTGCCCAAGTTTGATAATATTCTTCTTTAAGTATTCCAGGACCACCCATCTTCCTCGAACTTTTCATCCATCCTGGGGCACTCCAAGGACTGGCAAACAATTTTATCGACTTAGATTGCATTTTTTGAGCTCGGTGGATTAGTGGAATCTAAATGAAACAAAAATTTTTAAAGAAATTTGCTTAAATTTTCCACAAGTTTACGAAAAACTACCTTCAATTTCGAATCTTCTTCGGTTAAATTGAAATGAGTGAGATTCGCATCTCCCGGTACATCGTCATAAGAATAAACGTGTGTAGAAAAGTCACAACTGGCTATGGGTACTCTTCCAAAAGTATAATCCAAACCTGTATATTTTTGTTTTCTTTAATTAAATGTTTGAATAAATTGAATTTAAAATTGTTATAATTACCGTCGGAGGAGTAATAACCACGCAATATCTGATCTTGTAATTGTTCGGGTAGACTGAGAATATTAATGCCGACTGCATCTGTGAAAGCTCCACCAAATCCCAAAATCTCTTGATATCTCTTTGTTCTATCGATTGAAATTTCAAGTCGAAGCCTTCCGTCTGTAATTAAAATATGTAAACAATTATTTTATATCAATATATTTTTTCTAATGTATTTCAAAATCACTCGTATGTTGATTTATTGTTACAAACTTTTAGGAGGTTTCGAGGAAAATTGAAAATTCGAGGTTTTAAATCTCGATCCATCTTTAGTACTTTCGTACAATTTTGCGGTTCCTGCTTTTGCTATTTCAATGGGACCAAGTAGTTTACAGTAGGATAAATTACACACACATACAATACTTCCATATCGGTAATCCCTTGGAACACACAACGATCCGAAATCTGTAAAATATATTTATATTGAAACATTTATAGTTAATCTACAATCATGACACCAAATGAATCAGTTGTTTCAGATGATAATTTCACTTTTGTAGTGGCTTTAGAATATATATGAATTGCAATACCAAGAAACTGTTTATTTGTATACCAATTATTTCTAGTAGAGTCCATAAAACTACGATTAACAGTGTCAAAAACAGATAAAAAGTCTGCAAAAATAGCATAAATCTTTCCTTTCTTCTTTTGTAAAGTCTGAGAAACATTCCTCACTTATTGGAAGCACTTTATGTATGCCCATCGACAATAGATCTTCATTAATAAATACAAAATGACCTTTAGAAAATTTAGCAGTATAAAAATTCCTTTAAAAAGTATTACTTTTTAACTATGACTCGATAATCTTTTACGCCTAAAGCAGTTAGTTGTTTGCCAAAATTGAAGAGCTAGGTAACGTGATGCCATCTAGTGCGGATGATAAACAGCATCCAAAAATGTCAAAATACTGTTTTGTTATTAAGCGTCAAAGAGGCGAAAGTCGACACTTTCGTTTTTTGAATATACCTTTTCTCGTAGTTAATTATATTTTCCAAAAAGTAGTTTATGCACGTGCCAGGTTTCCACTGAGCATTTTGACAGCAAAATTATCCAAATCTAACGTGGGATTTTTTTTTTTAAATTCGGACAATACGTGCATACGTTACCCCAGTAGCATGGGCTTCTCCCAGGCAATTATTTAAACCTTCTATGTTATAGAAAACATGTTTCGCATTATCGTCATTGTCCGAGTATAAAACATTATATTGGCTATAATTCTCCTTAATTTCATTATCTCGTTTATCATTAAAAGCTATATTCTTTAAAAAGTTAAGGTGCGAGAGTAGGAGTCCCTCCGAAAGTCCAGGAATGAGCTTCTCAGGAGGATAAATGCAAAGTCAAGTAAACTAATTTACGAATAAAAGAAAAAAATTTATTATGGAAAAACGAAACTTGACTTTTGAACTTAGTTTAGATTAATAGCATTAATAAGTACAAAATATGTTTTAGAGAGTTAGCCTATTTCTATTTGTAAAACGAGGGTATCTAGCGGGGGTGGGGGTATCCGAACTGCGCGAATCACAATAAACCAGGAAAAGAGTTGTCTTCTCCTCTAGATGTTGCGTTGATTTTCTTCTTTTCCTTCTCTTCTTTCTGCTTTCGGTTAAAATCCAGATACGTAGACTGTCATGGCGACTCATGTCTGATTCCAGCAAACAAAAGAAAGGAAACAGTGGGGACGCACGTTCTAACCTAACGTAACCTATTCTAATAAATTACCATAATTATTACCAATCAAATTATTAGAATAGGTTAGGTTAGGTTAGAACAGGGGTGGCCAAAACTTGGCGCATTGGACGACTACAAGTGGCGCTTCAGTCGGTTCCGAGCAACATTGCCAGATTTGGCTTCATTGCAATTATGAAGACTACATAGGAAATTAATTTTTTACAGTGTGTCTTCGCAAGTGTATTTCTTACACAATTCGGTGCAATCGACCTGTTGACCTTTTTTTTTTTGCTTGTACGTTACACGATGCATTCGTGTTCATGTACACCACTGATGTCATATAGAACTATTTTATACGGGTAGCTACACTACAACCGCATTTTTCATTGCTTGTTCTGTGGCAAATCTGAATTTTCGTCTTATAAAGTGAAATACCTAAATAAGGGGTGGCCGAAATTTTTCTCCGCCCCGGGCTGCTAACACTCACGGTACGCCACTGCGCATCTGAACTCGTCTATCAAAAAATTGGCGCATGGTATGCAAAAGGTTGGCCACCTCTGGGTTAGAACGTGCGTCCCCACTGTTTGCTGGAATCAGACATGATCCGCCATGACAGTCTACGTATCTGGACTTTAACACTGCTTTCTCTTGCTCTTTCACTTTCTCTTCCTTTCTTCTCACCTTTTTATCTTCTTTCTCTTTCACTCAGTCCCTCACTAAGTCTCTGATTTTCATCATTCCCTTTTATTTTATTCTTCGTTCTGTATAATCATGATTTTGTTCCGGAGGAAGTTGAAGTAATTTGCGATAAGCGTGATTGGTCATCCAATAGTCCTTTTTCTTCTTCTTCTTCTCAGATGTTGATATGGAGATTTTAGCTCATATAGGCTCTTTCTCCGATAGACATATGGTTATGATCGCTATGCGACCGAAGAGCCAGCCGTATCCGCGCGCGCGGGAAATAATGCCTTCCGGGAGGACTTTTATGGGGAACTGGCCTCCTATTCAGTCGTTATTGGCAAGGAGAAAACCCGGAAAACTCCAAGCAGCCAGCCTGTCCGATCGCGGCGCGAACCCACGACCGAACTTCCCAGTGTTTAGGGTCTGGGTCGCCGCTATGAGCGGCAACGGAGACCACTCGCCCACTGGTGGGGCCAACAGTCCTTCTCTCGTCTATTAAGAATTATATGCACGGATAGAGTAACATCTGTCATTTAACACCATTGAAAAAGGGGTCTGGTAGTTAATTAACAATTGTTCGTTGCACAACCAGACAAAACGAAAAAACATAATATATAGTTTAAAATACAATTAAATTTTAACTTAAAGAGAATACATTATTATCTAAAAGATTAAAATTAAAATTATAGATAATGTTCATAATAATTTACGTATATATATATATATATATATATATATAGGTATCTGATAACAACCAAAATTTGGGGGAATGATGAGCCCCCACATAATGTTACTTTTCTCTTTACCAATTTCGAGGTCAAGATCTATCAAAGCAGTGTCTATGTTTTCATACCATGCCTGTATTCTATTTAAACGTTCTAAAAGTAACTTGTAATTTATTATTTGAAGAGGCTTGTAGTTTCAACAAAAGTTTAATTCCTTCCCGAACGATAATCTCTTTTTCGGCACTTATATAACAAAGAATCAATTCTACCGTTCACTCTCACCTGTAACATTTTCCTCACTTCCAATTCGTTTCTTTACGTTTCGTGGAGAAAAAGTTTTCCTTTTCTGAGATGAGAATTCTGTCATTTTTCAAGAAAATAACAATAATGAGTTAAATCACAAGAGAACAAATAATTCACGAAAGTCAGCGCCCTCCCCCCTTATAAACTAAAATCGAATTAAGGCAAATCAGAAATTTGCACACAAGTTTATAATAAATAACTTATAAACAATTTGTTTAGGCTCCATAGATATTTCGAAAAATTCTTTTACTTACCAAAATAGATCCAAAAAATGTAAGCGAATAAAATGATTCGGTACATCGCTCTCAAACGATTTCACTCAAGATTCAAAAAGCTGAAAATGTATAATCGCTTGATAAATCTTTATCTAAATAACTAAATACAGCTATAAGTAGAAGTATATTACAGATTGTTACCACGTTTATATCCGATTTATTTTTCTTATTATTTTTATCTTAGATTAAAACAAAAGGGTAAATGACACGGAGGGAAAAGAAACTTGTCAGTATCCGAGTGAATAAACCACCGAAGACTGATCTGGAGTTTTGCCCTCGACCAGCGAACTATAATAAGTTTTCGAGTTTTCTCACATATATAACGTTTAAATAGGGCCAATTTCCCTTAAAAAGTCCTCCCTTCTTAGCGGATTGCTCACGTGTTATTCCATCAATCCAATCATATACGGCCCTCTTTGATATAGGGGTGAAAAGCGTGGGTCTTCGATGGGTGGAAACAACCATAAAACGTCTTCTTGTAACGTTTATTATTCACATATATTATCTTATCTGTAGATTTATAACTAAATTTGAATTAGGGGTCTCGTGTACTGTACATTATTGGCATTTTTTGTGGAGAATATTTTCTTATAAGAGATTGGTTTGAGGGCCTATGTAATCGTTCTTTTTGCCCAGTGCTGTGGGCAAAAAAAAAGGGGGGTAATTGACACGTCACTGGGTCGATTGAAAAAATTTCATAAGTTTAATTCCGATCTGCCTTCCTCGTATCCGGCCAAATAAACGATCGAACAATCGATCAATCCTTGTTCGATCGGCCAAAGCGATCGAACAATGAGACACAAGTTGATGGAGCATGCCAATTCGTGAACATGGAAGAAAAAAATCTTCTTTAATTGGAAAGGTTAAAAGTAAATAAATAATTTGTATTCAATATACAAACTTTATTTAATGTAAATTTTAATTTTAAAATAAGAAGTTCTGAACGAATTTGTAAAATATATTGTAGTAAAATATATGTTTTATTAGCGAAACTGTATTATTTCAAAATCGACTACCAAAGAATACTCTGAAACGAACGAGGCGAAGAGGCATAGTTTAAACTGCGTCCGGAATCGTGAAGAATAAAATCTACCGGAAAATCATTACTGAAAAAAAAAACAAATACATTTTTTTAAATTAATATATTTTGAATTTTTAACCATTTTTAAACTACATCTAACCTGTTAATTATTACTAAAACAGTTCCATTGTCAGGCCTTTCGAATGCAACGATATTAAATTTGTCTACATTCAAACCTTTCAGATTTGAATCAATTCTTACGGATCCCGGAGGAAGTAGTTTACTAAAATAATCACTTGTTAGCATTAGTGACATATAAATAATTAATATATTACCAAAAATATATTAAGATTACCTGAAATGGGCCAGTGCGTAATACGTTGGTTGTCTGTAAAATTCTTTAGCCGTGACATTTACAATTATAGGAGAATCGACAAAATTCTTAACCCAGTTGGGCCCACCTTCTGGATTAAGTGCCAGATTCCAATCAACCCATCCAGAGGTCCAGTGGTTCAAATCCTGTATATGCACGTAAAAACATCTATTATTTCGGTATATCGATAATGCTTAATAGATTATCACATAGATCTATTGTGAACATAGAAATGAAAATAATATAGCGTTTCTTATAATAATATACATGTATTGAACACCTAAATAGGGGCATATAGAAAGTCCTCTTTGGAGGAACTTCCCTTTGGCATTAACGTATCCCGTCAAATCCAATCAAACCCACATATTGTCAGAAAACACTTCTTGTTGCAATCCTTGTTGCTTGATAACCGTATAAGAAAATGGCAAAATCTGTGTTCAAGCTTAAATTTTTTCTTCTATACAATTTATAATTGATACTACTGTATTGTACCTGTATTATATCATGGGCGTAAGATTCTCCTCTTTCCCAACTTCCCAATTTAACTTTGGGTTTATCCCAAGGAAAAGATCCAGCGCAAGCTTCCGTCGACAATATAAATTTATTAGGAAATTTCTTTCGAGTAATGTCTAGTATTTCAGGAGGAGAAATAGCATTGGCATACCAATGAAATGCAATTCCGGCTACATACTGAGAGATTTCAGTTTCATTTAAAACCTGAAAAACACGTATATCGTGCGTATGTATTATGTTTTTACATAAATTTAGGCAATGCTAATGATAAATTAATATGAGTTAATTAGTAATAAATTAATANAACTTTATTTAATGTAAATTTTAATTTTAAAATAAGAAGTTCTGAACGAATTTGTAAAATATATTGTAGTAAAATATATGTTTTATTAGCGAAACTGTATTATTTCAAAATCGACTACCAAAGAATACTCTGAAACGAACGAGGCGAAGAGGCATAGTTTAAACTGCGTCCGGAATCGTGAAGAATAAAATCTACCGGAAAATCATTACTGAAAAAAAAACAAATACATTTTTTTAAATTAATATATTTTGAATTTTTAACCATTTTTAAACTACATCTAACCTGTTAATTATTACTAAAACAGTTCCATTGTCAGGCCTTTCGAATGCAACGATATTAAATTTGTCTACATTCAAACCTTTCAGATTTGAATCAATTCTTACGGATCCCGGAGGAAGTAGTTTACTAAAATAATCACTTGTTAGCATTAGTGACATATAAATAATTAATATACTACCAAAAATATATTAAGATTACCTGAAATGGGCCAGTGCGTAATACGTTGGTTGTCTGTAAAATTCTTTAGCCGTGACATTTACAATTATAGGAGAATCGACAAAATTCTTAACCCAGTTGGGCCCACCTTCTGGATTAAGTGCCAGATTCCAATCAACCCATCCAGAGGTCCAGTGGTTCAAATCCTGTATATGCACGTAAAAACATCTATTATTTCGGTATATCGATAATGCTTAATAGATTATCACATAGATCTATTGTGAACATAGAAATGAAAATAATATAGCGTTTCTTATAATAATATACATGTATTGAACACCTAAATAGGGGCATATAGAAAGTCCTCTTTGGAGGAACTTCCCTTTGGCATTAACGTATCCCGTCAAATCCAATCAAACCCACATATTGTCAGAAAACACTTCTTGTTGCAATCCTTGTTGCTTGATAACCGTATAAGAAAATGGCAAAATCTGTGTTCAAGCTTAAATTTTTTCTTCTATACAATTTATAATTGATACTACTGTATTGTACCTGTATTATATCATGGGCGTAAGATTCTCCTCTTTCCCAACTTCCCAATTTAACTTTGGGTTTATCCCAAGGAAAAGATCCAGCGCAAGCTTCCGTCGACAATATAAATTTATTAGGAAATTTCTTTCGAGTAATGTCTAGTATTTCAGGAGGAGAAATAGCATTGGCATACCAATGAAATGCAATTCCGGCTACATACTGAGAGATTTCAGTTTCATTTAAAACCTGAAAAACACGTATATCGTGCGTATGTATTATGTTTTTACATAAATTTAGGCAATGCTAATGATAAATTAATATGAGTTAATTAGTAATAAATTAATAGTAACATTATATTTATATACGATCCTATATTGAAAATGATATTACCACTTCGGCCCACTTTGGTAAAAGATATCTTTGATCATCCAAGATCATTAATTTCAATTTATCGATTCCGTAACCGTTACGTTTTAGAGTCGGGCCCAAATTATAACGAATAAAATCTCGTTGAGTTTGTGCTGTAAATCCCATTGCCTGGAATGAATAGTTAGGTATGAATCCTTCCATTGGTTCATTTTCGGCCGTCACACCCCAAAATGTCACATTGAGCTCTTCATAAGCTTGAAGAAATCTACAAAAAGTATAAAATTACCTCATACTACTTCTTGTTTATTTGAAACTGGATGCAATCATAAGATAGACTTGCCTTACAAAATAGTCTGCCCACGTCTGATAATACTCTCCTCCAGGTTTTCCTTTAAGAACACCAGGACCAGCCATTTTCCCTGAATTTTTCATCCATCCAGGTGCACTCCAAGGACTGGCAAAGAGTTTTATTGATTTCGATTGCAGTTCTTCGGCTCGAAGAATAAGAGGAATCTAATCGAATAAGACTTTATATTCATCAGAAACTTTTATAATTAAAAATGCAAAGTTTTCTCCAACTGTGACAGTCACGTTCTATTTCTCAAAAACTATTTAACACCTAAATCAATAGGTTAAATTACACACAGGATTTACCTTTAATTCTAAATCTTCTTTAGTTAAATTGAAATGTGTTAAGTTGAAATCTCCAGGAACATCATCGTACGAATAGACACGGGTGGAAAAGTCGCAACTGGCCATAGGAACTCTTCCAATAGTGTAGTCCAAACCTGTATTAATTAACTTTGCTTAATATTAAGCATTCATTGTAATATTAATTTCTAAAAACTCAATTCTCACCATCTGAAGAGTAGTAACCACGTAGTAATTGATCTTGTAATTTGGCTGGTAAACTGAGAATATTAATGCCAGATGCATCTGTGAAAGCACCACCAAATCCTAAAATCTCTTGATATCTTTTAGTTCTATCAATTGTAATTTCAACACTTTCATTTCCTGAAACAGTTGTTATTATAATTTTATAGCAGCTATTTTATTTATAAAATTTTTTAAATATCATTGATAACCGAATTTTCAAATTTTACATTATATTTTTACATGTTTATTGCATAAGATATTATTATAAAATTTTAAATCGTAAATTCAAAATTATATTTTAAACTTTCATATCGTCGGATCCGTGCTATGAGATCGTGTGTCACTTTTCTTCTAATTGACAAAGGGGTGAAATTACAGAAACAACAAAGATTTTCAATGAAAACCTCCTAAGAAGAGAAATTGCCATTGAAAAAGTGTCCTCAACTTTCTTCTGGCTTTTCTGTAAAATCATACGAAATTAGACATACGACCTTGTGGCACGCATCCATAGAATATTATCTTACGAATAACGATATTTTTTATATCTTACCGATAAAATTGGCAGAAAAATTTACGTCTTTCTTAAAGAATCTCATACCGTATTTGTTGCTTTCATATATTCTAAACACTCCCCGAGTAGGCAAGACTATTTCGCCAAGTTGATCACAAAATGTAACATTACATACGCATACGACACTTCCGTATCCATAATTCTTTGATTGGCACTTTTCTCCTAAAACTGTAATAAAATACGCATATTGTTAATCCGATATTGCTACAAAACAATTGATATAAATATTAATAACATCTACAACACTTAACGTATCATTATTATATTATATTAATTTGGAATATTTATGATTTTTCTTTTTAAACTCTTTCCGCCCTGTGGGTACTAAGAGGGCCTTTTCAGCAAGTTCGTTATGGGTTCGATCAGGCCCACAATGAGACAGCTGGCTGGTGAGAGAGGGAACTTACGCACCACCCCGAAAAATTCCTGTTTTTTTTCAACATATCCGAATTCGATACTGGATGTCCCAAAGTGATAGGCTGCTACCTTAATGTATATAATATAGTAATGCCATCAGGGCCTTTCGTCATCCCGATAACATTACTGTATTTTCTATATTAGCGATTCCCAACCGGGAGTACGCTGAAAAAATTAATAATGGTGGATGTACAGTACTTTAAGAATATTCCGATTCTGCGTTGAGGCCTTTGGCGTAGTCGCCAAAGGCCTCAACACGGCAATACTCCATTCCCCCCATACCAAGTTTCTGACCGCCCTTTTTAGAATTAATTGCTTTATATAATAGTTACATATACATATGTAAAATTAAATACAGAAATTGGACTTACCGAAAGGAATGGCTATTATTATTAAATATAAAAAGCGTGTACAAAGATCCATCTCAGAATAATTTCTATGTTTTTTTTATCAGCAGATTTTATCCTCGATAAGAAAATCAGATGTCTTTTCTGGTTTACAGTCGTCAATGTAACGAAAGTAAGTAGGAAATGTCGTTTGATGAAGCCGGAAATCGAAGTGTTTACATAAAAACACCAATCGGAGCTTTCTAAAATGACGACACAATTCTTAGAAAGCTAAAAATTAGTTGTGTAATTTACGTCTTCTCAGGAGATGTCTCGAATGTATGTTATGTGAGCAGCAACACGAACATGTCGAGAATATTAAGTGGTATCAACCTATTTAGTGAAAGCATTCACTGAAAGATTTCATAACACATGACATTCCACACACACATTCGTGTTGCTACTCAACTCGAAACTAGCACTGGGTCCCTCCATACTGTCAAAATCAATATACCAAGTTGACATTATTTAAAGTTTTCATATATAATACTTACTAAATTATATTTTTAAAACAAATATACTTAATAATCTCTAATTCAATTTATTAATTTACACACATTTTAATTTGTTCTAATCAAAACAGATGAAAGTCCATTTGTTAATAAATATCAGTAACTAGATTACTGTTGAAATGTAGCAAAAACTTTAGACTATAGTGTGACCGTGTTAGATCAAGTCAACGTAAATATTATTTCTTCTTGATCCTGGATTTATTGGACACTCAAAATGGTACATTTACAGCTTGCTTGTTTAATGTTAATGTTACCCTTTGGTAAGTTAAATTAGTTTTAAACTTAAAAATACTTATATCTCTTCAATTAATTACTAAATTTTACTTATCGTAGTCACCGGAGAAATCTGTAAGCCGAGAAATTATGGGTTTGGAAGCGTTGTGTGTGTATGCAATGTTACATTTTGTGACCAGCTGGGTAAAATAGTCTTGCCTACTCCTGGAATGGTCAGAGTATATGAAAGCAATAAACATGGAATGAGATTCTATGCCAAAGATTTAAATTTTTCTTCTTATTTTATTGGTAACAACTTTCTGATGAATTTTAAAATGTGTGTTTTTTGCATGACATTTAATTTTGAATTTGAAAATAATTTCATTTATAATTACAAAGATTAATATAAATAAAATAGTTTAATGTACAGTTTTAAAGAATTATTACTATTTATTTCAGGAAATGAAAGTGTTGAAATTACAATTGATAGAACTAAAAGATATCAAGAGATTTTAGGATTTGGTGGTGCTTTCACAGATGCATCTGGCATTAATATTCTCAGTTTACCAGCCAAATTACAAGATCAATTATTACGTGGTTACTACTCTTCAGATGGTGAGAATTGAGTTTTTAGAAATTAATATTACAATGAATGCTTAATATTAAGCAAAGTTAATTAATACAGGTTTGGACTACACTATTGGAAGAGTTCCTATGGCCAGTTGCGACTTTTCCACCCGTGTCTATTCGTACGATGATGTTCCTGGAGATTTCAACTTAACACATTTCAATTTAACTAAAGAAGATTTAGAATTAAAGGTAAATCCTGTGTGTAATTTAACCTATTGATTTAGGTGTTAAATAGTTTTTGAGAAATAGAACGTGACTGTCACAGTTGGAGAAAACTTTGCATTTTTAATTATAAAAGTTTCTGATGAATATAAAGTCTTATTCGATTAGATTCCTCTTATTCTTCGAGCCGAAGAACTGCAATCGAAATCAATAAAACTCTTTGCCAGTCCTTGGAGTGCACCTGGATGGATGAAAAATTCAGGGAAAATGGCTGGTCCTGGTGTTCTTAAAGGAAAACCTGGAGGAGAGTATTATCAGACGTGGGCAGACTATTTTGTAAGGCAAGTCTATCTTATGATTGCATCCAGTTTCAAATAAGCAAGAAATATCCAGAAGTATTATGAGATAATTTTATACTTTTTGTAGATTTCTTCAAGCTTATGAAGAGCTCAATGTGACATTTTGGGGTGTGACGGCCGAAAATGAACCAATGGAAGGATTCATACCTAACTATTCATTCCAGGCAATGGGATTTACAGCACAAACTCAACGAGATTTTATTCGTTATAATTTGGGCCCGACTCTAAAACGTAACGGTTACGGAATCGATAAATTGAAATTAATGATAATGGATGATCAGAGAGATCTATTACCAACATGGGCTGAAGTGGTAAAATGTTCAAAACAAAACAGATAATCATTTTAAATCTTTTAAATTTGAAAGTTTTAGAAATATTAATAAATCTAGCTATTAAATTTATTTTAGGTGTTAAATGAAACTGTAACTTCTCAGTTTGTAGCAGGAATTGCTTTTCACTGGTACCACAATGTTGTTGCTCCTCCAGAATTATTAGACATTACTCACAAAAAATTCCCAAATAAATTTATGCTTTCAACAGAAGCTTGTATAGAGTCTCCACACTGGGATAAACAAAAAGTTAAATTAGGAAGCTGGGAAAGAGGAGAATCTTATGCTTATGACATAATCCAAGTAATCATTATTATAATTGAAGTAATTTTTTAAAAACATTTAAAAACTAAGTGAATAAAAATAATTGTAGGATTTAAACCACTGGACTTCTGGATGGGTTGATTGGAATCTGGCACTTAATCCAGAAGGTGGTCCTAACTGGGTTAAAAATTTTGTTGATTCTCCTATAATTGTAAATGTCACGGCTAAAGAATTTTACAGACAACCAACGTATTACGCATTGGCCCATTTCAGGTAATCTTAATATATTTTTGGTAGTATATTACTTATTTATATGTCACTAATGCTAACAAGTGATTATTTTAGTAAACTACTTCCTCCGGGATCCATAAGAATTGGTTCAAATCTGAAAGGTTTGAATATAGACAAATTTAATATCGTTGCATTCCAAAGGCCTGACAACGGAACTGTTTTAGTAATAATTAACAGGTTAGATACTTTAATATTGCTTTTATTTAATCCGAAAAATTTTATAAAAATATATTTTTTAGGAATGACTTTGCAATAGATTTTATTTTGAAGGATTTCATATTTAATTTGAAGTATACTGCTTCTCCTCATTCATTTCAAAGTTTCATATGGAAGCCAGTCTATTAAATTAATATACTTTTGAGGTAATAAATATTTAAATTTTGATATTTCATTATAATAGCAAGATGTAAAAATTAAAACAAAAGGAAATTTTTAACTAATAAAACAAATTATTTACTTATCATCAATTTAATTCCATAAATTACTCAAAAATTGTTTTGTAATCATACAAATATTGCTATTAAAAGAACTCTTAAATCAAAATACATAATTTTAGAATAAAATTGGAAAAACTGTGTTTATTGTACACCAAAAATAATATATCTGTATTACAAAATGATGGTAAGTTATTAATCCTAATTACAGTGTGAATTAAAACTAAAATTTTAAACAATTTTATTGAAATAAAATTGATGATATTTATTAACAATATGAATTATTATATAATTATTTTCATTTTGTTTTACATATTATAGTGCAAAAAGTTTACAGATAATTCCACACTGACTAGAAACAATGCAGATCGGAAGACTGCTCTACATTAATTTGTTGAAGATCGTTCTTACAAGGCAAGATAAATTTATTATTTGTATTCATGGTCCCATTCTAAACAAATGTATTTACATATTGTCAAGTAAAAAACAATGCAATAATATTGTAATTCTTATAAATGAAAATTAACTTTCTACACATAATTGCTATATAATATTTAAAATACACAGGTAATGGACCAAAAGTACAGAATTATTTTGACATTTTTAGCCACATAAGCAATGTATGCAAACTGTACAAATATGAAGGCCCAAATTTTTATTTCCATAATGGACTAATATAATAATATATATTCCATAAATAAAGGTTCTATTATGTATACAGAATCTAGGAGATTAATCATATGAAATGACTTGAAAATAATTTTTATCATCTTGAAGAAGATAATGAAATATTTCTTAAACAAAAAGTTTAAAATCTAAGCTAATCTATAATAAAATTAATTAGAAAATCATAAGTGACATGCATATAAAGGTTCCACAGTCAAGTATAAAAATTATTGTTAAAAAACTGAAACTTTGAAATAGTATCTGATTGTCAAAGCTTATTTGATGCGGTTAGATTAATAATAGTTATGCATCTTACCAATTTAATTACAACTTATTGTAATATTATATAATCTTACAAATTATATTATGTATAATTGTAAGATTCTCTTCAGCTCACATTGATATAATAATGGTATAATCCATTAAAAAAATTATTTCATATTTTATTGATTATCAAATTCCTGAGTTTCAATATCTTAACGAATAAAAATGTATTGAATTTTTTTTAGTCCACTACCTGTACTAATTTTGCATTATTATAAATAATAGGCACATATAGAATTTCGACAAATTATTTTTTATACTACAAAATTTACAATTATACAATCATTAAAAAGAAGTTCATTTAAATTTTATCTATTTCTGAACAATTATATTAAAAAAACATTTTTATTATTCTATAGAAAATTTTACAAACTAACAACTACTTTCATTCTTTCCAATATAATAATAAAATATAGATTTAACATACGTAAGCTATTACTAATTGTTTCTTTTTTCTTTTTTTTTTTTTTAATTTTTATTTTAAAACAAATTTTGTAATGTGAACTATCCAGATATGTTACATTATCCACTTCTAGTGAATATACAAATCGTAATTCAGTTGATTTATTGCTATGGTCCCCTGTTGAGGTAACATTTATGCATTATAGGCACTTAGATAATATAGATGCCATTCTTTATCTTTCTTCTAACGTAAGATTTTAACAAATTTAATGCCATAGTATATCCAACTTACCCTTAGTCAATTCTTTTTATTGGGATAGTGTTATCTGACTTTGATATTTACTTAGCAAATAAAAACTTTTCGTCAATTTCTTTAAAAACTATCATTTGAGTTTTTAATAAATACAATTTACATTATAAAATATTATAATATATATCATCATTCTTCCATAAATATTTTAAATCTTAATTGTTTTTGTAATTAACATAAAACATAAAATTAATGAATTAAATATTTTACAATAATAAATATGTTTTTATTTATATATTTTACAAACATACACACTCACACCTTATATTTACACACATGTACACACACAATTTTGCATAATTATTATTGATATATATCAATTTAGAATTGAAATTATATATTTATGTGCTATAAATGTAATTATTACTGTTAGAAACTAAAAACTATTATAGTAAAATATACGTAAAGACCTTTTTAAAATTCTTGACTATTCTTTAGACGGATTTATTAATAAATGGCCGTGTTATATTTCTGCATAAAATTAACGCAATCGAAGACGCCATTAAAGCAGCTAAATAAAGTTTCTATATTTGTTTTAATGAGAAAAAAAATTATATGAAAATTTCTATACAGTAAAGTTTACTTCTATTAATATAATTATAAAGTATTTATAAAAATAGCTTCTAAGAAACAATATAGCAAAAAATTTTTTAATACAGTATACAAGAATAAGTATTCAATTCATCAAAGGTTCCTTTTGAATCTATGATCTAATACGATCAACTGATTTTATCATTATTAAACCATGAATGTAAATATTAAGAAATTTAAATGTAGCCTTCACGCTATAAAGTTATAATGTGAAGGCTACTGTCTATTATTATAATGTATACATTATAACACAATTATAATATCAGTCCATAAAATTCAAAATGAATTAATAAAAAGTAGTCCTAAATATTCTTGTTTATTTTAACTTATTTTTGGCTTTTTTATCAACATAATGCAATTGAAAACTTTTGAAATTAAAATTTAATATATGAAATTTATTTTATTAAAAAAAAAATTGTTCTTTGTTTTGTTCAGTGCCACTAATTCGATTCAACTAACTGTCCTACTGACTGAATAAAGAAAAAGGAATATCTATAAATATTGCAGTGTTAAATTCCCTAATAATATTAATTTTTTAATTTTCTTTATTATTTTATACTGTATATGAAGGTTTTAATTTCAACAATTACAGTATTTAAAATACAATACATCAAAGTTTATAGTTTTTAGTGCATAGTTTTCATTATATATCAGATTATCTGTAATTTGAAATTTAAGATTTGAACTCAAAATTAATTCTTTTAATCATAAGATTAATCACGATCAACAGCCCTAATTTGTTTTTTCTACAAGTTTGGATCCCTTCATTATGCTTATCGTATTATAATTTTCATGGCAAAAAAACATTATCTGCCAACATAATGCCTTTAATACTCTGTTCTTATGCTTCACATTTAATGTATCCCAATAATGAATCCTATAGGAAAACTAATCATTTATTAATGTAAATAACTTTTTATACATGTCATATAAATAAATATACATACTCTATATACTCTATAGATATATACAAATTTTCATTCATTACATAACTGATTTTTTCTAAATTTCTTAAAAAACTCTTTCCATCCTGTGGGCACTATTAGAGCCTTTCTTAGAAAGCCTGTTATGGGTTTGGCCAGGCCCACAATGGCACAGCCAGAGGGTAGGGTCCAACTTAGCTGGACAGATCACCCCAAAAAATTCATGGGAGTTTTTTTCCACCTGTCTGTATTCAATCCTGGGTTCCCAGAATGGTAGGCAGCCACTCTAACCACTTGGCCATCCAGCCATTGGGTTAAAATGTTAAATCTCATAATATATGACTAATAAAAACAGATAAGTGAATTAAACAGAATAAAATTCTTTGCAATATTTTGAGACGAATTTTAACCTATCACCAAGTTAAAATTAACCTTCTATTGAAAACAAAAAAAATTTTTAACAATGAACTACAGTATTAACTTTTTTTTTTACTATATCATCATCACATTTTAATATTTAAAATATACAAGCAACTTAAAAGAAAATGAAATAATTGTTTTGATATTAAAAGTAAATATATATAGCTTTTTATCGATAGATGAAGATCAAATACTTGCTTCTTAACTTAATCAGATACTTGCTTTTTAATTATGATTACTTTCTTAAAAAGTAACCATAACTAAAAAGCAAGTATCTGATTTTATTTTATGTAAATGTTATTTGAAATTTATTTTAAAATAAACTTTATATGAATCCCTAAAAGATTGAATTAATTTTCATTAATGAAAAGTTTGCAACTGTAATATAGCATCTACAGAGAAATATGTATGATTAAAAATGCATTTGGGACTATATGAGTGGGAAATAATTCCATCTAAAGATATCAAGATATTAAAAAGATATATAATGTATATTTTATGAAAAACAAAAAAAAGAGAAAATTAATAACAATAATAATAATAATAATTAGATATTTTGCATAGTGTTCAACATGAGATATAAATATCTCATCTATAATTGAAAGGCTCATGTTAAATTTCTATTATTGATGTATAAAAATCACTCCATATTTCTAATATACTTAAATTAATGTTTATACAGTATCTGTATTTTTATAAATATGATTGCACATTTCATATTATATATTATATATATTAAATAATTAATTTTTCAACAATAATAATAATAATTCTTATACATACTTAAACATAGAATGTCCCAATGTTCAATTGAACACAATGAAAGCTGTTATTAAAATAATTGAAAGTATTGATACAATGCTTTTCTTTACATAAAATAAATAACCATAAGAATAAAATTTAAATATTTTTGTTTTGTGTATCAGTTTTAGTTTATTCTATCATATCATCATATAGATTTTATCTAATATATTAATAATCTTTTAAGTGTTTATATTTAATTGATCATAATGATTGATATACGTGTTCAAATTCATAAACAATTGCGAGGCGTCATGGAAAAATAGCATAGCCTACAAAACTACAAAAAATGAGTTATTAACAAATTTGGATTTGTGTATCATTGATCCATCTTCTAAGACACTTTCATGGTTCAGTTGCATGCCCAATGAATTGAACATACACATTAATAAAATGATGCATATTAAAGTGCTGGAAAATTGAAATACAAATCCTCCTTTTTCTTGAAAATTTCCAAATGAGGAATTATGCCTATTTTCTACCAAGCCCCTCATAATCGTAGTAATAGATATTATTACTAAATAGAATTTCAATATCATATTGTTAATCTCCTTTGGCTTGCAAACTGAAGATAGTTAGATATACAGTAGGGTCGTGTTTTATATAGAATTGATTTATGCAAACTTGTACATTTGGGCTGGCAAATGATTAGGTTAATTCATTCTTAGTGTAACTGAATCTGATTCTTAAGTCAGCAAACTGCACTTATCTGACTTCCGACATTCTAAACATAGAACTACTGAATGATATTCATTGTGATAAATATCTTGGTTTGAATGTATTTTTTCAAGTAGTGTATTCTAAACAGTATAATAAAATTTTGCACTGTATATTCAGAAACACTAGACTAAAATGTTATTCATTATTGTAAAAACACAAGTAAAACATTTAAAACACATTTTAGTGTTTTTAATTGTAAATTTTTGCGTAAGTATCTAGGCAATCATCTATTAGACTACTTGGAGTGAAGCTGTTTTATGTGGTATCAGCTTACACACAACCAAGACTAGATTATAAATGCTGATTTTGAATTTGAACACTGCAATCAATTGATTCTAATGAATGGTTGTCAATTATACTATAAAATCAATAACAAAATACTGTTAGAAGTTTTAGATACTAGTGAATTTAACTATAAATCTAAGTAATACTATAGTAATTTAGACTAAATACTGTCCATCTGTCAACTGTAAAAAATTTTTATTGTTCATTGATATGATTATTATTACTGCATTTACAATTTCAAAAATATTAAAATGATTGGCAATGTTTACATTTAATTATTTTAAATACATTAATATGACAGACTTTATTTTCATGATTATGAATGACCCTATGAATTATTTTTTGAAAATATTTGTTTTGTAATCCTTCATTTTTTTTTATTAAACATCTGTAACTGTTTGATATATACAGCTCTGAATCAATCTACATTAAACTATTAATATAAACTTACAATTAACATTCAAATTTGTTAATTTGCTTTACAATTAAATGTTAATTGTATTAATTGAAATAATGAACTAATTGAGTTTTGTTTATTTCCAATGGGACATTCTACATTATAACTAATATTTTAAAAAAGTTTCTTACACGATATGAATCTGAGATTATAATAATGTAAAATTTAATTGTTTAAAAATAATTTAATAATTTTTACATTTAAATATTACTTTTCCTTTCAAATAGTTACTAATCTGTAAACATTAAACTTTAGCATATTATAATAATCTATTAGGAATATTTAAGTTTTCTTACTGTTTTGAAAATTTAATTAAGTTTTCTGACCAATATTAATGATTTATATTATATTATTCTAAAATAGTTTCTATATTTTATAAATAAATAAGTTAATAATATAATATATGCAAAACAGTTTTAAGAATCCTAAAAACTAGTTTGCAGCAGTTCTTTATTATCCAGAATTATTAGGAAACTATCATAAATGTTGTATTTTAAAAAATTTATAAGTTATATCTTATAAAAATCAATAAAAATTAATATTTATAAAATCATACTAAATTTATTTTGTATATTTTAATCATTCTGAACGATATAGGAACCACTTAGATAAATTTATCTGATATACTGGATAAATTTTGATTCATTCATCCTGTATAAAATAATATAGTGAATGATTTAAAACATTCAATAAAGATTAAATAAATAAATATAATTTAACTAAAATCTTAAGTGAAATAAAGTTAATGTTTTCAAAAATACAAAATTTATTGATAGCTTCTTTAATTAAAAAAATTTTTTATTATTAATTAATACTTATATATTATTGAGAAAATTTAGAGAAATAAATTTTTATAATATAAATATGATAAAGTGTAGTTAATTTATAATAGATTTTTATAATAAAAATATTATGTAAATAATTTTTGTAGATTCATAAATAGCTTCCATAAATATTGAATTACTTATTTAAATTTTTTTTTATTCAAAGAAAATTTATACATAAAGTTTATAAATTGTTTTCTTGATAAACTTGAAAGCTGTTAGTTAAATGTTTCATAATTTTAAATAGCTGATTTAAATTTTCTTTGCTGATAAATATAAAAGAAAATTTTAATTAATTTACTTTTTCATTTGTATATAAATTTTCTTGAGAATTTATATTAAGCAAAGTATTTTATAGTTTCATATCTAATTACTGTTGTCTAAATTAAAATCAAGTCAGTGTTTAATTATTTGTTGCTATGTAAAACTTGAATAAATAGTAAATGATATTAAACTTAGATAATTTGTATAATTTTTTATTATTAAAAACAAATAATTAAAAAGAGGTAATGATATAATTTTCTTCTAATAAATCCGGTAGTAAAACGATATATATTAAATTATTTTTAAAACAAATACCGTTTATAATTTTAACATGCATTTTATATAAGAATATATATTCACTATTCTTTTTTACGTTAGAACAGTGATTTAAACTTTATATGACAACATCCATGCTTATAAATAGTCACTAAATGATAATATCCAGGTTTACAGGGAATGTAATTATCACTAGAATAAAATGTGTTAATAAAGTTTAAGGCATGGACGGAGTTTTGTTCATTCAGAAATTTTTCTTTAAAATATATTATTTGACAATAACAAATATCACACCCATCAGAACACCACTCCCTATAAAAAGAATTGTAAGTATAGCTATGGTGTAGCATAAGATATTGCTCTTTGGCCTTACTTCAGCTTCTTCACCCTGTTTAGAATATATAAATATCTAAAAGTTTTTTTATAACACATATATAAAGAACAATTATTAATGTCAAATAAATAATAAAATTATTTGTAATCATATCAATTGTTATTACAATTTAAATTAATTTCAATTCTATGAAAATGTTTTAAACTTAATTGCTTTAAAAGAAAATATGATAGTCTGTAAAAGAATTTTTAAGTTAATAGTAATAATTAGTATATTACTATTAATATACTAATTATTATAATTTACACTTACTGAATTATCAGGTGGCTGCCATGGTTCACCAATTGATATTGTGCTAATGTCTTCAATGTCTGAATAAAAAGAAAACAAACAAAAGTTTAAATTATTTAACTTATAAGTAAAATAATGAGAGATCAATGTGATCTAAAAATAATGACTTTCATACTTGAAGTTCATATTATTTTTTGTTAAAATATGGAAATAATATTAATTATTAACACTGAATTAAAAATTAAATATGAAGATTGTAAGCAATATTCATGAACCAAATAAACAATAAAGTACTTTAAAATCTAAATTAAAGGAAAGTAAAAATCTTAATGAACAAATGCTAAAGAATTATTTTAAAAGGGGAATAACAGGAGAGATACTTTTCTTAAATTAAATAAAATCTGCATATGATTTTACAGTAAAGTAACAGAAGTGAAACTTGGATTAGAAAAAAAAAAAAGAGAGCGAGAGAGAAAAATAAAACATTAAGATCAATCATAGAATACCTCAGTTTCAATAAGAAAATGAATGACCAAATAAGGCAATTAGAAATATAATTGAGAATATAAACAAATAAAGTCAAATGCAAACTCCTTGCATTACAAAAGTCCATAGAAAATGAACATTATGAAATTTAATTTCAAAATAATTTATCATCAAATCAAATTTTGATATTTAAAGAATAAATTTTAAAAAATCAAGCAAAACACATTGACAAAGCTGGAACTGAGATGAATCTACAAACCCAAAATATCCACACTTTTCCTAGCATAGAATTTATTCAGAACAAAACAGCTTTCAAAGATTCAGCAAACAAAAATCAAGCAAAAACAGCTTTTAAAGATTTTGGAATGTTGCTGAAAAATTAAAAATTACAGTAAAATTTTGTTTTAATTTTATGCATCATGTAATTATAAACTTTTTTGAGTTTTTAAAAATATAAAAAAAGATGAATGCTCACTTAAAATTTGTTCTACATATCCACAGATCTAAAACGAATTTCTATTCTCTTGTTCGCTAACTGCTGATCTTTAAAAGATCCTAATTAAGGTCATAAATTGTTTGAATTTGTAACATCACACACACAGACTGGTTTTTCAAGAAACACTATTGTATCACCTAAAGGCAAAAGGCTTTATCTCCATAAAAATAGAAAATCAAGTTGCACACCTATCAAGTCTAATTAGTATCCTTCATCGATACCACCCAATATCTACATGAATTTTTATTGAAAATAACCATCTTTGATATTTAAACAGTTTTCTAAACTATGTATTTATGTATAAATGTACTTCAATATTCAATGTATTAGAATTTAGAATTCATATACAGTAATACCCCGACTTACGCGATTTTCAAATCTCGTCGATTCGTCTTTTGTTTGAGCGCCACGCAACTCTTGATTATTCACTCCCCCCCACACTATTGTTCAGCTTACATGTTCGGACGTGTCGCGCGGAATCGACGCATAGCTACAATTTATTTTGTGTAATTTATTTCTGTTTGTTATATTTACGGAGACTCGAGAGACTCTATGTGATGATTTCTTGTAACCGTGAACGAACCAAAAGGCAAGATAAGATTAACGAGAACATTTATTAGCTTACATATATCCGACTTGGATTTTACACAAAAGGCATCTGCAATCGTGAACAATTGACGAAAAAAGTATACATTTATCAGATAATAAACAAAGACTCATTTTGTAAACAATTTACCTTTTGTATATACAACTGGCAAGATTACCTTTCAAATTATAAACAGACTCGATCCCAAGCGGTCTTTTGATCGTCGGACATACCAAAGAAATGAATAGATGGCGCCTAACTTAAGC